>NC_084794.1:31082500-31382500 GCF_963169125.1 Humulus lupulus | reverse complement strand
GGAGTTTCAGCCATAGCTATCCTCTGGACGAAAGGAGTGCCTTTGTAATGCCCCAAATTTCCTAATAAGGTTTAGGACCTTGATTAGGAGGCCGGGAGGGCCATAATTGATTTATTATAGTATTTAATGATTATATGCATGTTTACATGAATTATATTATTATATGATGGTGAATGCATGCATACGGGAGTATTTTTAGTTATGAGGGCATTTTGGTAATTTGGCCTGTTAAGGGCATATTTGCAAATTGGGTGCATATTGTAATTCGTGAATGAGATTTTACTATTATGGAGATATATTCGAGCTATTCGACATGAGACGGTCATGTATAGTGGATTAGCGGTTTTGTCATAACGGGGTCAATTTCGAGGTAATAGAAATGTTTATTTGGTGATGGATTGGGAGTATTTGAGATCAGGATGGAATTTTGGAAGTTTTGACTATAATGTCCCCGGGGGTGTTTTCGGGACCCCGAGCACTAGGTTTTATTTGATGTTACTTAAGCTTGAAGTAGCTTGTCAGATAAGAACGTACGTTAGGAAACCTCTCATTCTCTCTCTCGACGGTCCGTTTTACCGTTTGAGCGTTTTCGAAGATATCTTGAGTTCTATGAGTCGGAATCAAGCGAGGGTCGAGGCATAGCGATCCTAGGAAAGAATAGAAGCTTCTTAGCCGAAGGATTTGACGGAAAACAACCCAATCAAAGGTAATTGAAGTTTAAGTTTTGAGTTATTTCGAGTTTCTAAGCTTTGAATTGATTTTGTGCATCGTTGAGTTTTCGGTTTGTTTGAACCTTGGGTTTTGAGGGTTTTGAGGTATTGGGAAGCTTGGGAACTTTTTTTTGATGATTGGGGAATGTTTAGGTGTGTTTTTGGGGACTTTGAAGTGTTGAAAACACGTTGGAGAGTGGTTCTAGGTTGGGCGCCGCGGCCCTGTTCTTGGGCGCCGCGGCCCTAGCTCGAGTTAGCAGGTGGCCTTTCTGTTTCGCTGGGCGCCGCGGCCCTTGTGTGGGGTGCCGTGGTGCTTGCCTCTGGAAATTCTGGGGGCCGCGGTCCAAGGTGCTAGGGCCGCAGCCCTTGCCCTGTTTTCACCCCGTTTGCTCGTTTTGACCCCGGGAACTTAGCTATGGGCCTCGGGAGTGTCCCTACTACTTGGATTAGTTTGGATTGATCTCTTGGAGGATAGATATTGGTTTGAAAACCTTTCGTTATCATGTTATTGATGGTGTTCCATGTTTGGTTATGATTAGGTGACCGCTAGGGGCTTAAAGGTTGACCGTTCTCAAGGGTCGTTCTTATATTGGTTCTAGCTCGGATTTGAGGTAAGAAAACTGCACCCTGTGTATATGTGACATGCATGGCTATTATGATGCATGTTGGTTGATTACTGGGTATGACATGCGTGGTTATTATTGATGCATGTCGGTTGATTATTATGTATGACATCCATGGCTATTCTTGATGCATGTAGGCTGACTATTAAACGTGACATGCATGGCTTTTATTGGTGCATGTTGGATTGTTGAATATATTGCATATGATGCATAAGAAACATGTGATTAGGACATGCTTGTATACTGGGTGTGATATCGTTCAGAGCTTGAGCCTCTGTGTTAATGCATAGTCCTAATTGTACTAATATCTGTTAAGTAAGCATGCTGAATACCTTGTTTATGGATATTGGACATGTGATATATGTTTGGTGGCATGGCTTACCTGTGTATGGCGCTGACTTATTAGTCAGAATCGACAATGGTGTCAGATCCGTCTGTGAAGCTGTGACTTATTAGTTAAGTTCACCACGGGCTGAGCACTGGTCGTGTTTTACCGACCCAAGGGTCAGAGGTGGCAGTGCGTTGTAAATGCCGGGCCAAATAAAGATTAGATCTAATCGAGGTCGGCATTGAATGACTCATATGGGGTATTAGTGCTGGACCGATCGGAAGGTCAATGAGAACTATAAGTGCTTGCCTGGTCTACGACCAGATGACTATAGCCAAGGTATATGGCCCCGGTGACTGTTTGTCACAAGGCTAAGGGACGTTGTCCATAGTTTCGACTCTAGAGTCGTGAGGAAGGTTATGTTGGTGACAAATCACCTTGCACCTGTCCTAACCAAGCTTATGAAAGAACCACTTATCAGTTGAGCCCTGGTGACCCTATCGTCACATGGCTAGAGGGAGCGATGCTCATTACTGTGACTTTTGGCTATTGTCACCTATCTGTATGGACCGTTGGTTCCGAATGGTTACTATGGTTGTTGTTGATATCATATCATGTTAGATGGTGTTTTCTTGCTGGGCTTTGGCTCACGGGTGCTACGTGGTGCAGGTAAAGGCAAAAGGAAGCTGGACCATTCTTGAGTTGGAGAGCTTAGGTGATGATGTGTACATATGCAGCTGCTCGTCCGCCACGGCCGAGGTTTAAAGTGGAACTAGGGTTGAACCCTGTTTTTCCGCTTAGAACGGCCTGTTGTAAATACTTTCTGTAATAAACTCTGAAACTTTACTTTCGGGATCCCAATGTATGTATTAAACGTTCTAGTGAAACGTTACATCTTAACCAAAGTTTTTAATCCCTAAACCGCTAATCATACTTAGTTCACGATTTTGGCCAAATGCATCGGTTAGCGAGTTTAGCACTGTTTACAAGGCACACCGTAACGGTCCCTGGGGTTTGGGGCGTTACAACTTGGTATCAGAGCGAGCCAAGGTTTATGGTTCCTGAAGACAAGCTAGGCATGTACACTCATCACTGAAGATAACTTCACTCAAGGAATGGTAACTATTTCTGTAGCTATGTGCATAGCTGCTTATATAAAATGTGAATGCTTTACCTACATATTGTATTAGGGAGCATGAGATTCTGATAGAGCCTGGCTCTTGACTATATGATTATATGCTCCGTGAATATATATGTATATATGACTGTGATCATATGGTTACCTGCTCTGTGAATATATATATATATAATTGTGTTATTTGCATGCTGGGGTTGGAAGCATGGTTTGAGTTTTTGAAGAGTAGGGATTATGAGTATGTATGAATGCCATGGGCATGTTTGCAGCACTGCAAGTGGTTTATGATTTGTGGTGTGGTAAGATTTACTCCGTGGGAGAAAGCCCTTGATATGCTTATTGTGATTAATGGATCAAGTTATTGACTGCAGATTGAATCAGCAGGTTTATTCAAGGCAGATTATGAGGCCTGGTGATAGTTATACAGGGGCTAGGAGTTACAGCCAGGGTATCAGTTCTTTGTCTGCATCTTTGAATGTTCAGCAGACACTTACAGACTTGCAATTAAGATTGCAGAGGCAGGAAGAAGAGATCAGGTATTTGAAGCAACAGTGAAGTCTGTTGGGGAGTACCTCTTCCTTTCCTATGCCAGGGGTGGCATCAGTTTCAGCTCAGCCTAGGGTTGAGAATAGATGTGAATTTCTCTGCGGAAGATTCCTGAAGTTTTATCCTCCAGTCTTCGATGGAGGCCTAGATCCATTCAGAGCTGAGCAATGGATGGGCATGATCAGCTCCATTCTTGATAGTATGGGACTGGTAGGTCACGATAGGGTGATCTGTGCTACATGTGTACTGCGGGATGATGCCCGAACATGGTGGGAGGTAGTATCCCAGACACGAGATACAGCTGTAATGGACTGGAAAGAATTTAGGCGGCTGTTTAATGAGAGGTATTACTGTGATGTAGCTAAGACTGCCAAGATGAATGAGTTTCCGAATCTTGTTCAGGGTAATGCATCAGTGACCGAGTATGTTACCGAATTTGATAGGTTGGCCAAGTTTGCCTTAGACATGGTACCCACAGATGTGGCCCGGAAGGAAAGGTTTATTCAGGGGTTGAATCCTGGAATAGTTCAGGGCATTAGAGTTGCCCCAATGCATGAAGTCTCTACCTATGCTCAGGTTGTAGAGAAGGCTCTTGCTGTTGAGAGTATAGTAGTTGGGCAGCAGAGTGCTGGAGAGCATGGAGCTCAGATAGTGGTACCTCCACTTATTGGATTAGGTAGCAAGGAAGGTTGGAAGACATATCCGATATGCACTCGGTGTAAGAGGCATCACATTGGGGTATGCCGAGCAAGGGCATGTTTCTCATGCAGGATGTTTGGACATCGTAAGAAGAGTTGCCCAATGCGGAAGAAGAATGAGCAAAAGGGGATAAACAGCTCGGTTCCAACTCGAGTGTTTATTCCAGGGCAATCAGAGTCTGAGACCGAGACTAGTTCCTCGGGGATGACAGGTCAGTCTTCTAGTTTTGAGTTTTGAGTTATGTTGTTTGGCTTTGGCACCATGTTATTCCTTTGTTGGTATACATATAGAGAAAGGTATATTGATGGTATATATGTGGATCGCATGGTTACGTTGTGATGGGAAAAGTAATATGGTAGAGGCAACCTAAGAGATAAGTTGGGTTATGGCAAGGACTCATCAGGGTTTCTGACAAAGCTGGTTATGACAGGCTTTGGTTTGATCCAGGGTTTGGATTGGTTTAGTAACTAGAGAGCAGTCTTGAACAACAAGGAAAGTGTAGTAATTCTTGAGCTTGTGAGCGAAAAGTCTTGTGACAATTGGTATTGTGCATGGATTTGATATATTTATGGTACCGGATGTGAGGGCTGGAGTTTGTGCAGGGAGGTGCATGGAACTCTTAGTCAGTGTGGGGGATACCACCTAGATTGTGTTAGTGAGATCAGGACAGACTGGGTTAGTCTGTGGGTTTTTAAATGTGTTTTCAGGCGGTCTGCCAGGCCTTCTTTGTGTTTAAAAAAATTAAAATGGTAATTGGTTTAGTACCAGAGATGGAATTAGATGTAAACATTGTTTCGAGTGGCTCAGTGGGGTTATAAGAATTAAAGAGTTCATTGCTGAGTAAGATGGAATCCTTTAAGGTGGATCTTGGATCTAGTTAAGACCAGTTAGAGATCAGAGAAAGAAATTTATGTAAAAGATTGTGCTGGTATCAGACTAGAGCACCGCTAGTGCTGAACATGTCTTGAGTGTTGGTTTGATGTTAAGTGTTTGTGAATCAGATGAATAGTACATTCAAGGGTAGACTTGAATGGGATTTATGATCGTCTCGGGCGATGGTATAGTGGTGTTTTCTCTGCGGAGAATTGCCAAGAGTAAAGAGTGCCTTGGGGACAGGAGTGTCCATGGATAGTAAAGATATTTCAGGTGCCTTGGGGAGAAAGTGTTGGGTCTTTATAGACCAAGATCAGGTAGAGGATTGTTATGACATCCTAGTGATAGAGAAGAGTGATTGCCTATGCAACATGTTGATTAAAGACTCTGTCCAGAACTGGAGTAGAGTTTCTGGTGGGCCAAATGGCCAGTTTATTGGTTGAGATTATTATCTCAAGAAAGATAAAAGGAAAGATGGTTAAGTGAGCCACATATGGACATGGTTGAATGGAAAGCTTTAGCTGGACTAGCTAAAGGTTGTCTAGTGACAGACATGAGCTTATGGTGGTTTAGAGATCGGATCTGGGGTCCGGTGGGCATTGAGATTAACTGAGAGATTCTGGATGAATCTCATGCTATTCTTTAATTCATTTCATTCAGGCATTGTGAAAGGATAACCTTATATGGAGATTTTATGGTGATGGCCTGTGATGAAGAGGCATGTATAAAGCTCTTACCTGTTAGCAGGTCAAAACAGTGTATCAGGAAACAGCAAGGCCATTATAGCCTTTGGGTAGTTCATAGTGGGAATAAGTGAGCGTCGCGATGGGTTTCGCTGTGGGATTCCCAGGTTGATGGATCAGCATGAAATGGGTATTAAGTCATTGTGGACTGGTAGTCCAAATGAGTTTATTATATCAATAAGGATGGGTGAATGATACAGCTGATCAATGTTTGAGTCTCCTTGTGAGAAGAATAGAGAGTCTTCGTGAACTCAAGGTCTATCATATCAGACAAAGGCTTTATTGTGGCTTCCAAGTTTTGGAAGGGTTAGAGGGCGATGAGAACATAAATGGAACTCGGTGTAGTTATTACTCTCAGACTGATGGTGAATCAGAGAGAGAGGGTTATCCAATTATTATTGGCAGAACATCTTATAAAATGAGTGAGGAAATATATATATATATATATCTAGATCCTGAGGTGGTTCAGGGGATTTACGAGATTGCTGGAGCTTAAATTGTGGTTGCTCATTTATCAGAAAAGATGGACCAGTATTATCGAATTGGAAAGTAGGAATGTGGAATTCCAAGTAGAGGAAAATGTATCTTCTCTGAAGTATCACCATGGGAAAGGGGTGAGGAATTAAGACAAGTTAAGCCCTAGTTTGTCTCAGCAGTTGGATCCTGATTGGGTCTGAATAGGGTAACTCTGGATCAGTTTTACCTTTGGCATTGGCAGTTGTATACAGTGAGTTATGTGCTTCCATGCAGTGGGCATGGGCCGAAGGAACTTATGAATTGAATTATGAGAAACTGAAGGTTAAGGTTAAGTACTCCGGTAAGGAATAGCCAGTTCAGATTATGACATGAGTAATGAGGTTCTATTGAACAGAATGTACCTTGGATTAAGGTAAGGCTATCGAAATACTGAAGTCAGGAAATGACTTAAGGAAATTTATATCCAGTGAGTGGAACTCTGGTTCAGAGCTGTAGAGGTAAATTTCGAGGATGAAATTTCTATAAGGAGGGGATAGTTGTAATGCCCCAAATTTCCTAATAAGGTTTAGGACCTTGATTAGGAGGCCGGGAGGGCCATAATTGATTTATTATAGTATTTAATGATTATATGGATGTTTACGTGAATTATATTATTATATGATGGTGAATGCATGCATACGGGAGTATTTTTAGTTATGAGGGCATTTTGGTAATTTGGCCTGTTAAGGGCATATTTGCAAATTGGGTGCATATTGTAATTTGTGAATGAGATTTTACTATTATGGAGATATATTCGAGCTATTCGACATGAGATGGTCATGTATAGTGGATTAGCGGTTTTGTCATAACGGGGTCAATTTCGGGGTAATAGAAATGTTTATTTGGTGATGGATTGGGAGTATTTGAGATCAGGATGGAATTCTGGAAGTTTTGACTATAATGTCCCCGGGGGTGTTTTCGGGACCCCGAGCACTAGGTTTTATTTGATGTTACTTAAGCTTGAAGTAGCTTGTCAGATAAGAACGTACGTTAGGAAACCTCTCGTTCTCTCTCTCGACGGTCCGTTTTACCGTTTGAGCGTTTTCGAAGATATCTTGAGTTCTAGGAGTCGGAATCAAGCGAGGGTCGAGGCATAGCGATCCTAGGAAAGAATAGAAGCTTCTTAGCCGAAGGATTTGACGGAAAACAAACCAATCAAAGGTAATTGAAGTTTAAGTTTTGAGTTATTTCGAGTTTCTAAGCTTTGAATTGATTTTGTGCATCGTTGAGTTTTCGGTTTGTTTGAACCTTGGGTTTTGAGGGTTTTGAGGTATTGGGAAGCTTGGGAACTTTGTTTTGATGATTGGGGAATGTTTAGGTGTGTTTTTGGGGACTTTGAAGTGTTGAAAACACGTTGGAGAGTGGTTCTGGGTTGGGCGCCGCGGCCCTGTTCTTGGGCGCCGCGGCCCTAGCTCGAGTTAGCAGGTGGCCTTTCTGTTTCGCTGGGCGTCGCGGCCCTTGTGTGGGGCGCCGTGGCGCTTGCCTCTTGAAATTCTGGGGGTCGCGGCCCAAGGTGCTAGGGCCGCAGCCCTTGCCCTGTTTTCACCCAGTTTGCTCGTTTTGACCCCGGGAACTTAGCTATGGGCCTCGGGAGTGTCCCTACTACTTGGATTAGTTTGGATTGATCTCTTGGAGGATAGATATTGGTTTGAAAACCTTTCGTTATCATGTTATTGATGGTGTTCCATGTTTGGTTATGATTAGGTGACCGCTAGGGGCTTAAAGGTTGACCGTTCTCAAGGGTCGTTCTTATATTGGTTCTAGCTCGGATTTGAGGTAAGAAAACTGCACCCTGTGTATATGTGACATGCATGGCTATTATGATGCATGTTGGTTGATTACTGGGTATGACATGCGTGGTTATTATTGATGCATGTCGGTTGATTATTATGTATGACATCCATGGCTATTCTTGATGCATGTAGGCTGACTATTAAACGTGACATGCATGGCTTTTATTGGTGCATGTTGGATTGTTGAATATATTGCATATGATGCATAAGAAACATGTGATTAGGACATGCTTGTATACTGGGTGTGATATCGTTCAGAGCTTGAGCCTCTGTGTTAATGCATAGTCCTAATTGTACTAATATCTGTTAAGTAAGCATGCTGAATACCTTGTTTATGGATATTGGACATGTGATATATGTTTGGTGGCATGGCTTACCTGTGTATGGCGCTGACTTATTAGTCAGAATCGACAATGGTGTCAGATCCGTCTGTGAAGCTGTGACTTATTAGTTAAGTTCACCACGGGCTGAGCACTGGTCGTGTTTTACCGACCCAAGGGTCAGAGGTGGCAGTGCGTTGTAAATGCCGGGCCAAATAAAGATTAGATCTAATCGAGGTCGGCATTGAATGACTCATATGGGGTATTAGTGCTGGACCGACCGGAAGGTCAATGAGAACTATAAGTGCTTGCCTGGTCTACGACCAGATGACTATAGCCAAGGTATATGGCCCCGGTGACTGTTTGTCACAAGGCTAAGGGACGTTGTCCATAGTTTCGACTCTAGAGTCGTGAGGAAGGTTATGTTGGTGACAAATCACCTTGCACCTGTCCTAACCAAGCTTATGAAAGAACCACTTATCAGTTGAGCCCTGGTGACCCTATCGTCACATGGCTAGAGGGAGCGATGCTCATTACTGTGACTTTTGGCTATTGTCACCTATCTGTATGGACCGTTGGTTCCGAATGGTTACTATGGTTGTTGTTGATATCATATCATGTTAGATGGTGTTTTCTTGCTGGGCTTTGGCTCACGGGTGCTACGTGGTGCAGGTAAAGGCAAAAGGAAGCTGGACCATTCTTGAGTTGGAGAGCTTAGGTGATGACGTGTACATATGCAGCTGCTCGTCCGCCACGGCCGAGGTTTAAAGTGGAACTATGGTTGAACCCTGTTTTTCCGCTTAGAACGGCCTGTTGTAAATACTTTCTGTAATAAACTCTGAAACTTTACTTTCGGGATCCCAATGTATGTATTAAACGTTCTAGTGAAACGTTACATCTTAACCAAAGTTTTTAATCCCTAAACCGCTAATCATACTTAGTTCACGATTTTGGCCAAATGCATCGGTTAGCGAGTTTAGCACTGTTTACAAGGCACACCGTAACGGTCCCTGGGGTTTGGGGCGTTACAGCCTTTCCTCCTATCGTGATTAATGTAAGATGTTCTTCCCCCGACCAGCTGTTGCACTGCTTGGTTGAGGGCATCTATCTGGGCCTGCACAGCACTGGGAATCGCCGTGGCTTCTGGAGCTGGGGGGATGTACTTGCCATGCTGTTCGCGGCGATCGTTGAGTACATCTCTCAAGTCCTCGTTTCTCCTCCGCTACTTGCTAGCTCCGAGCCAGTCTAAGACATTATTTTGCCTAGGCTGTGTTAGGAACGAGTTTCCTAATACGCAGCAGAAAGGTGGTGTGGTTGGCCCAGTGTACAACAAAAATTTTGTAACATATTTAAACTACCTTTAAATATGCGGATCCATTAATATACATACATTAATCATAAACAAGATACTAATAGAAATCATACCTCTTGAAGCCTATCAAGTGTCCTTGCTATCTTTTCTTATTTAGAATGATCTTCCTATCCAAGTCGCTCCCACGTACTCACACCAAGATCTTCCAAAGCGTTCTCTACACCTCAAGAAATGTGTGGGCACTTAGAGAATGAAGGATAGTTTATTTGTGATTCTTCTTGATGTACTCAACTCATGAGATCAAGAGAATAGGCCTGAGAATTGGTTCTTTATTTTCAGGGAGAGAGAAAACTATCGTTCTATTTTTCACAGAGCGAAATTGTAAGAGTAGTCTCACTCTCTTTTCTCTTATTTTCTTATCTGAATAATTTTCTGATCAGTCATACTTAACAGAAAAAATTCAAAATTTAAAAATTAAATCTGTAACCATTTTACAATTTAATTTTTAATTAATTAATTATTCCATTAATGAAAAAATCCAAAAACCAAATTTTGAATTATCCATTAATTAATTAATTAAATAAATAAAATTGAAAATCCCATCCCTGAAAAATACCATGCCCTACACGCCACACATAGTCTATGGACTGTGTGTGAACGTGTAGCTTCCGAATTTCTAGGGATATTAGTTTTTCAAATTTTATTTAATTATTTATTCAAATTTCTTTGTCAGATAAGATCTAACAACCTGATAGCTAATTCAAATTTGAATTCAAATTAACTATCTATTTAATTAATTATCAAATATAATTAATAATTTGAATAAATATTAATCTTTTAAATTCAAATCCAATTTGAACTTATCAGATTATTTTCTCCCACTCAAATAAAGATATTTAATTAATTCTACTAATTAATTAAACCCAAAATTTTCGAAAATAAATATTTAATTAATCATAATTTCGAAAATTACAATTAATTAATTATTTAATTAAATTTCGAAAATTAATTTAATTATTTAATATAATTTCGAAAATTATATAATAATTAAATATTAATTAATTTGGTTAACTACAACTAATTTGCAATTAATTAATTAATCACTATTATCATATAATTGCATATTTGGCCTGAAGAACAAATTTCTTCCTAAATATGTCTTTAAACTATTTTCCCTTCATATCAACTCTTACCTTGAACAGTGTTGATAGAGCCGTTATGGGGACCTATGGACCTATAATTCCAAGCTCCAATAAATTTGAGATTATTAATTAAACTCTTTAATTAAATAATCTTAATTTATTAATCTCATGATTATTCCACTATAAATATGAGATTGAACTCTTGTAATTATAGACATTTCATTTACTGAGTACTTTATAATCATAAAGCGTCCATTGATTTAATCATTGCATACAACTTGACCCTCTAATAATGGTTCATAATTAATCGGGAATAAAATTACCGTTTTACCCTTTTAATTATGTCTTGTTTCCTTAAGTACCATTGACTCTACTAGTGAAGGTTAATTCATAACTAACTTATGAATTTGAGCTCAATAACCTTTCAGTCCCAAAAGTCAACCCTCAAGAGAACCATCATTCAATCTCTTGCGAGAAGGTATAGATTCCATATCTGTATACTATGTCCCCAGCCATCTATATTAATGAGTTCCCAAAACAAAAGTTTTTAGCCTGATCATTCTGACAGACCCTAACAGGTGAATCAAAGAACTCATATAACATAAACATGAGTTCATAGTAACCTCAGGATTAAGATCTATTTGTATATGATCATCCGTTGATATATTTAATTAATACTTCGAAACGATATTTAACTAAGTATTAATAAACATATCTGGTCCAGTTCTATATATTCTCTAATATATAAAGCACCTCCACTAAAGTGTCCTACCACACTAGTGATCCGGATCTAGATCACATGTATTCATAATACTAGTGGACCGTACTTGCAGTAATTAATCTAAAGATTCCATAACTTTATTTTACTGCGAACTATTCAAGTTCATTTATCTCAAACACAATCCTCTCGTACTAATACGTGTTTGAGATTACATTCATGAACTTAGGAATTTTCCTGATATTTACATAATATTATCATAGAATAATATAGTCCATAAAATATATGCATAACAAATTCAATTTATTTATTTATTTCAAAAAAACAATGTCCACTACATATGCTTTCAGGGCACATTTCCAACAGGCTGCCCCCTAGCATCTCGTTTGTCGGGTTGGTAATCTTGAGGTGGCTGGCTCCTGCCTCCACCTCTTTCTTCATTCCTCCGACCGGCATTCCCTTTGCCTGAGTCGGCCTCATTACAACCATGGCTGTAACGCCCCAACTCCTGGGACCGTTACGGTGTGCCTTGTAAACAGTGCTAAACTCGATAATCGAGTCGTTTGGCCAAAATCGTGAACTAAGTATGATTAGCGGATGAGGGATTAAACATTTTGGTCAAGATGTAACGTTTCACTAGAACGTTTAGTTTATACATTGGGATCCCGAAAATATAATCTCAGAGTTTATTACAGAAAATATTTACAACAAGTCGTTCTAAGCGGCAAAACAGGGTTCAACCCTAGTTCCACTTTAAACCTCGGCCGTGGCGGAAGAGCAGCTGCATATGTACACATCATCACCTAAGCTCTCCAACTCAAGGATGGTCCAGCTTCCTCTTGCCTTTACCTGCACCACGTAGCACCCGTGAGCCGAAGCCCAGCAAGAAAACACAATATAACATGATATAATATCAACTATAACCATAGTAACCATTTGGAACCAATGGTCCATCCAGATAGGTGACACTAGCCAAAAGTCACAATAACGAGCATCGCTCCCTCTAGCCACGTGATGATAGGGTCACCATGGCTCAACTGATAAGTGTTTCTTTCATAAGCTTGGTTAGGATAGGTGCATGGTGATTAGTCACCAACATAACCTTCCTCACGACTCTAGAGTCGAAACTATGGACAACGTCCCTTAGCCATGTGACAAACGGTCACCGGGGTCATATACCTCGGCTATAGTCATCTGGTCGTAGACCAGGCAAGCGCTTATAGTTCTCATTGACCTTCCGGTCGGTCTAGCATTAATACCCCATATGAGTCATTCAATGCCGACCTCGATTAGATCCAATCTTTAATCGGCCCGGCACTCACAACGCACTGCCATTTCTGACCCTTGGGTCGGTAAAACACGACCAGTGCTCAGCCCGTGGTGAACTCAACTAATAAGTCACAACTTCACAGACGGATCTGACACCATTGTCGATGCTGACTAATAAGTCAGCGCCATACACAGGTAAGCCATGCCACCAAACATATATCACATGTCCAATGTCCATAAGCAAGGTATTTAGCATGCTTACTAACAGATACCAGTACAATTAGGACCATGCATAACCACAGAGGCTCAAGCTCTGAACAATATCATACCCAGTATATAAAGCATGTCCTAATCACATGTTTCTCATGCATCATATGCAATATATCCAGCAATCCAACATGCACTAATAATAGCCATGCATGTCACGTTTAATAGTCAACCAACATGCACCAAGAATAGCCATGCATGTCATACATAATAATCAACCGACATGCATCATAATAGCCATGCATGTCACATATACACAGGGTGCAGTTTTCTTAGCTCAAAGTCGAGCTAGAATGATTAAGAGAACGACCCTTGAGAACGATCAACTTTTAGTCCTTTAGCGGTCACCTAGTCATAACCAAATATAAGATATCATCAATAAAAATGATCAACATAAGTTCCCAAATCAATATCTAGCCTCTGGGACATCAATCCCCACTTAACCGGGTACTAGGTACAACCCCGAGGCCTATGGCTTGAATCCCCAAGCTTAAAAACATGTTTTTGGTCAAAATGACCTTAAGGGCCACGACCCTCCCCTGCTGCGCCCCATCACGCCCTCAAACAGAGAGGGCTTCCCTCTGCCAAACGCCAAGGGTCGCGGCGCAACCCTGCTGCGCCGCAGCGCCCAGCCCAGACTAGCTAAGTCGGCCACACGCACCAGAATTTCCCCTGTGCTATTTCCTCTCAAACCAGTCCTTCAAACCACCACAAAACCTTTTCCTAACATACAATTAAACCCCCAAATAATACCCATAGCTCACCCTCATCAAATCCCAATCAAACCAACACTAAAACTCCCTTTGATTCACACTCTCCACATCAAAATTCTAAGGTTGAAACTAACAACCAAAACAGAGCATAACTTGAGTTCAATGATCAAAACTTACCTTAAAACCTTTTTTGAACTTCCCACACAAGCTAAATCAAGCGCTCCAACCCAGCCTTTAAGTTCCCTTGGTTGAATCCACACCTAGAACTCAAAAACCTCAAAGGAGGAATGAAGGAAATTGTGTACGGGAAA
The DNA here is from genome assembly GCF_963169125.1 of Humulus lupulus. Taxonomy (NCBI): domain Eukaryota; kingdom Viridiplantae; phylum Streptophyta; class Magnoliopsida; order Rosales; family Cannabaceae; genus Humulus; species Humulus lupulus. The sequence goes on along the minus strand of NC_084794.1, from coordinate 31,368,482 downwards.
GGAAGATGAGAGTCTCTGTTTTTGTCCTGTTTAGTCTACCACTTTCTACAGCCAACAGCCACCTAAAGTCACATATATCCTCCCTAAAATGACCAAAATACCCTTGTGTCATCCAAAGCCTCTAAAACCATCACAAGGGCAAAATTGGTACTTTTTGCTTAACCCGTTAATCATAATTAACGCTTCCCAATTCCCGCTATTCTCAATATTTCCAAATACCAATAAATCATATCCCATTACCCTTTAATTCCCGGTAATGCTCTAATCATCAATTTCACCCCGAGACTCGAACTAAACCCCTTATGACTAGACCGAACACTTGCATCTCATGATCGTCTCATGTCGATAAGCTCGAACCAATCCACCTTATAATGTGGCTATATTAATTAATCACAATCATGCACCCAAAATATACAATTACGCCCACAGTGGCTAAATTACCAAAATACCCTCACAATAATAAATTCTCCCATATGCATGCATCCACCATCATATAATAATATAATTCACGTAAACATGCATATAATCATTAAATACTATAATAAATCAATTATGGCCCCCCCCAGCCTCCTAATCAAGGTCCCAAACCTTATTAGGAAATTTGGGGCATTACAATGGCCATCTCTGAATCTTGATTGGCTATGGTGGGATCGACTATTCCCTCGATTGTCCTCCCGGGCCGGAAACTCCTGAGCGTTAGAGGGTGGTCTGCGTTGGTCGTTAGGTCCCCGTGCATTACCATGCCGTGGGGGGCCTCGGACCGTAGAGCCTAACTCTGAGTTCCTCCTGTTTCCAGGATGATGTTGTCCTCTGCTCTGAGGGTTTGGCTCGTCGCCCCTATGGCGTCTAGGACTGCGAGGCTGCTGCCCGGTCCTATTCTGCCTCTGTTGTAGGGGATTGCCGCGACCAGCTTGGGATGGAGGATGTGCCTCAGGGTCTCCTAGCGGGACATCGTCCTGAGGCACCGATGGCTTCTCGGGCCTTTGCTGGCTCAAGTGAACATCGCAAAGGTGTGTGTGTTATCACCGATTTTTCATCTTGAAAAGATGGTTCAATGCTTAGTGCAACCTAATTTTTGACAAATTTGGTGATAATTACACTATAGTAAAGTTCAAGTTGAAAAACACTTTACTTTATGCACTAATGCAATGACTCCTATAAGAGAGAGTTCTTATTTAATCAAGTGGGGGATATGTTATATTTCAAAATATAATGATTGATTAAATAAGTGTTACAATAGATAACTATTTAATCTTGTGGTGGGAAGTTATATTATTTTATAATATAATGTAAAATTATATTATATTATAATATAATGTTTTAGATTAAATAAATGTGACAAAGTGTGTCACATATTGTAACATATAATAGAGAGTTACAATATTTAGATATATAAGATATATCCAAGTAATGTAACATATTTGGTGTTACAAATTTGTAACTTCCAAATATTACCCTTTATTGTGTAAATTGTTGTTACACAATATTGAGATGAATTTCATAAAGCCATATGTGATATGACTGTTAGAGATATGATTTTAACCCCAATAATGTGTTTTGGGGGTTACAAAATCATTTGGGAGGGTTTGGAACCGTTTGGAAAAACAGCACAATTTTTGTGCTGAATTTGGTCAGTGGCCGCGGCCACTAATGTCTCTGGCCGCGGCCACAGGCCAAAAACTGACCGAATTTTCAGTTTTTTCAATCTTTGTTGAACAGCTCAAAAAACCCAAATAACTCCCAAATCTCTTTTTTAATTCCATATTAATCCAATTAAACATTGGTAACAGCCATGGGGGTTGGTGGAATTTGAAATTCAAAGGGTGTCTCTAAACTCTATAAATAGGAGCCTATAGCTCACTTGTAAGACACAACATTTTCTATCCACTAGAGCACTTGGCTAGAAACACCTTGAGGCTTGATAATTCCAGAAAGCTTTTCCAATATCTAAGAGAGATCCCTTAGTTCTTGAGTTATGGGGAAATAAGCTTTTGGACAAAGGTTTTAAACCTTGTTCAAGTTGGTGATCCCCAATCCTCTTCACTTAGGTTGTGTAAGTGAGAGTTTGATTGTGTTTCTGTTCTTCTTTTTATTCTACTTGCTTTTCTTCCTATTTCTCTTGTTCTATTTACTTGTATATTTTGTTTAAGAGTTGCAATCTTTTCATTTGGTCTAAACACTTTATTTTACTTGTAATCTTTTGCTTAGAGTTGTATTCTCACTATTCTCTTCTTCATCATCATCTTCTTCCTTTCTTTAGTTTATTTGTATTTTCAGTTATAGAGTTGTAACCTTATTTAATCAATCTATATTTACTTGTAATATTATTGCTGTTGACTGTGTTTTTAGCCAACGACGTGAGAACGTCAATAACAACAAGCCTTCAAGAGAATGTAAACGACACAGACAGTTTAATCAAGAAAAGTAAATAACACAAGAGATTTTATAGTGGTTCAGCCCCAATATATTGGTAATAGCCTAATCCACTTACAGTTATGATTTATAGATCTGTACTCAAGATCAGATGAACTGTGCCAACTGAGTTTCTTCAGTACCGATTGCAAAAATACAAGGATCCTTTCAAATACTAGCACTTTCTCTCTCTAGAATACTCAGATCCAAATTTTCTCTCTCTAGAATACTCAGACCCAAAAGTCTAGAAAGAAGAAGCCCCTCTCTAATCCCATAAGCCCTCTATTTATAGGCTTAGGGTCATACATCTGATATCCCCTAGAATCGGGATATTTTATTATATTTATTACATTTAAATTACAAAAAACATTCAAAATGTAACAAACCCCCCATTTGTGGGAAGAATGAGAGATTCCCGCATATCTTGTTGAAGTTGTTTCTGGGAATCTTGACTTAGTCCTCCTCTAGCTAGTTGATCCACCTCCTACTGACCACTCATGCAAGTGCTGGTCGGACATGTGCATGGTGGTAGGACATGTTTTTGTGGGTCGGACAAGTGCATGGTGGTAGGACATGCACTCCTCTCCTCTAACATGCCATATCTCTCCTCTAACATGGCACTCTCCTCTAGCATGCCATATCTCTCCTCTAACATGGCACTCTTTTATTTGGGCAACCATGCATTTGTTGAACATATGTATAAAGACCAAATTCTTGGGCTCTCCTCGGACCACATCCTTGGGGTCTCCTTGGACCACTCTCCTTAGTTCTCCTAGGATGCACTCTCCTTAGCTCTCCTAGAACCACCTCCTTGGGATCTCCTTGAACCACACCCTTGGGATCTCCTAGGATGCACTCTCCTTAGCTCTCCTAGGAACACCCCCTTGGGGTCTCCTCGGATCACACCCTTGGGATCTCCTAGGATGCACTTGGCTTGGTTATGACATCTATCAAGTAGTCCAAACTCTTCACCAGTCTACCGGGTCACTTTATCACAACTCTGAGGAGTCAATGTATTTATTGACTATTAATCTGTCTTTTACTGACCATGCACTGCCGCTTGTCACCTTTATTGCCACGTCATTGATCTCCAATTTTTGGGGATGACAATTTCATAGAGTTGTAATATTATAATCATTTCCATTGAGGAAAAACATTTTATCCTAACAATAAGCACCAAGGCTTGATCGCTTCCTCCATCAGAGCAGGACTGAGCACGCTATGGTTGGAATCATAAATGTTGATGCACCACGTTGGAATGGAGACTTCAATGGCGATCCAATGTGCAGCTTTCTCGACGTTCAAGGCAAAATATACTTCACTCACATTTTGCCATGATACAAGGAATTGATTATCATCGCCCTTCATCATTCTCAGCACTTCGTCGTCCCATCTATACTTAGTGCCGGTCTCTCTGAAATGATTCCAACGACCTAGGCACACCTGGGGGAAGGTGGTGTTCATGATCGCAGCATCCTGCCGAAATGCAGCATGGTAAAAGTGGCGTTGGCGGCGTAGCATGTGCAAAGCGGCATCAATATGCTAAAAAAACATACAAATTCGTTAGTGCCATCAATATATTTTAAGATTGAATTGAAAACATGAATGTAATTTACATATCGAATCCCAAAGGCAAGTCTGGACTGTGTGCAACTGTAAGAACCATGCCACACCGTGCATCCCAGTATACACGTTGCGGTCTCTCTTATTGTCGATCTTCCCGATGATCCACTTATGGAAGCTCTTCTCCTGCTGTGGGTCACACTTCCTCAGTGGTTCAGCAACTAGCCCCTGTTTATCTAGTTTGATCTTCTTTGTTGGGTCGGTGAAGTCATCAAAACGCTTGGGCCTGCATTTCTTCCTGACAACTTCAAGGCCAGCTCTCCTCGGGCTGCAGTACTCGTACACTGGGACTGTCAGCATCACTGGTAGCTACAGATGTCTGGTCCTGTGGAGTGGAGGGTTGATCACCGCGCTCGTAGTTTGCATGCAAGATATCAGACTCTGTATCTGATTTTACGTCGGTGGATAGACCTGAGACCAGTGAAAGCAGCTGCGCCAACTGAGCCATGATCGTGGTCTGATTCTGTAGTAAGGTTGCCTGGCCCTCCTCAACCCTCTTGAGCCTCTGCATCAATTGCTCATAATCAGGCTGGGCAACCTGACTAGATGAAGCTGCACAGGCCTGTGAAGTGCCCTCCTCAACCCTCGGGACATCCTCATAAAAAATGGAGGCTTCCTTTGCAACTTCTGCTAGCTTCTCTGCCTCATTCTCAGGTACCACTACTTCATCCACTGCAGTCCCAGCCTCAAACTCAGGGAATAACCTGGAATCAACTTCTGGGAGGCTATTGTAGTAGACTACCTCACCGGGACGTGGCTTCAGCATGGAAAATACCACTAACTGCATTGTTGAATAACATGTGTCAGAAAAACGTTAATAAAATAAATCGTTAGTCAATTAATTTGTGACATTTAACAAGATAAAATGGAACTTACTCGACGATTGACGAATATAGGAACCAACAGAGCTGTCGAAATAGTGATATCAGTCTTCGTAGCCCAGCTGAGCATCCTCGAAATCTGATTCCCACTGTTCTCACCGAACTTACTCCCGAGAGAAGGCATGGCCTCAAAAGCCCAGTAAAGAAGTGCGGGTGCATAGCAATTGAAACTATACTTCGCCTCCTTCTGTTTTTTGCTTGACCCCTCTTTCTTCTTCTCCTCATAGTGTTTCAATTGCTTCTTCATGTCCTTTTGAAGGCCTTTGCTAACCTTCTTAAATGACAACTTCCCCCAAGGGTACTTGAAAAAGTAATCAATATCCTCAACCATCCTCAGGGAATCTCCCCATATCGTTGTTGTCTTCTCTGGGGCATTCAGTACCCCCTCTATCAAATAGCATAAACCCAGCTTAAATGCATCTTCTCGGTTTGTGGAGGCCTTCAATGCATCTTCCAACTGACCAAAACTAACCTTCGAATCACCATTAAAATATTCCTGGATGATCCGATCACTTGAAAGATGCTCTTTCAATTCATCTGGGGACGGTGATTTCCCAAGATTTAGCCCGGTAACTAGAGCAAACTCTGCAATACCAAATCTACATAGAGTGTTGCCCAGGTAGAACTGACCCTCTTCAGGATTCTTACTTTCTACCTTACGCAACATTAGCTGATGCAGCAAAACCCTAGAAAAACTAAACAGTTTTGCCTTAAAGAACTGTCCCAACGGGCATGCCTGTGCCCTTTCAATAAGACCATGCCTCTTAAACTGCTCTATAAGGGTATCCAAGTAGGCACTGCCCCTATAAGTGACACGGCCAGGAAAGTGTTTCTCCAATGGCATAATAAGTTCAGGCATCTGGAAAAAAAAAACAAAAAAAATGTTAAAAATGTAAAACAATCTGGTAAGGCAGTTACTATCGAGGCAGAAACAATCGAGTTCTATCGAGTCTTATCGATGCCTATCGAGGTGGGTTCCAAAATCACAAAGAATAATATCGTCGGGTTAGTATCGAGTCTTATCGAGGCCTATCAAGGTAAGGAAAAAAAACCAAAGTCTAGTCATATCGAGTCCTATCGAGGCCTATCGATTCCTATCGAGGTGGGTCCTAAAAACCCCAAAGTCATGTATCATCGAGTCTTATCGAGTCCTATCGAGGTAAGGCAAAAAAACCAAAGTCTAGTCATATCGAGGCCTATCGATTCCTATCGAGGTGGGTCCTAAAAATTTCAAAGCCGTGTATTATCGAGTCTTATCGAGTCCTATCGATTCATATCGAGGTATGTTCTAAAATTCCCAAAGCCTTGTATCATCGAGTCCTATCGAAGCCTATTGATTCCTATCGAGGTGGGTCCTAAAAAATCTCAAAGCCGTGTCTCATCGAGTCTTATCGAGGCCTATCGATTCATATCAAGGTAGGTTCTAAAATTTCTAAAGCCTTGTATCATCGAGTCCCATCGATTCCTATCGAGGCCTATCGAGGCATAGTCTAATCCATTCCTCATCCTATACTATCGAGTCCTATCGATTTCTATCGAGTTTCATGAAAATATAAAAAAAAAACCCAGATTTCTTCATTGCCAGCCCCGATCTATCCTATGAACAAAAATCAACAAAAAAAACTAGACACATACACATATTGCAGATTAAAAATGAAATCCCTCACCTTCTCTTTCTTTGAGGTTGTTTCCTAAAAATTTGGTCAGCTTGCTCGACGTTTTCTCCTTCCCCTTCTCCGATCGTCACCCTTTGGGAGCCCTTGTTCGTGGTCGTGGTCGTGGAAGACAATGAAGGTTGGGTTCTACGGATTCAATCGAGACCTATCGATTTCAAAGTTTGCTTGGTTCGGGTATTTTGGGAGAGAATACGGAGAGTTTGAGAAAATTATACCAGGGGTATTTTGGGTAGTAACGACATTAGTAGTTCCAAAACGGGAGGCTTATAGGGATAGGGTATTTTTCAAACGGAGTGTCACTTATTACATTAAAACTCAAATTATTCATACTGCCCTGCAAAGCTGCTTTTGAATAAATTTGTCGTTTTTGCACACTTATTTTTGACGTCATAATTGTTTTAATTTGAGATAATAATTTTCAAGTTAGAAAGATTGTGTTTAGTAAAATTTTTGTTTTTAAATTTTTTAAATGCAAAAATAGAAATATTATTTTTGTTTTTGTTTCTTTATTTTTAAAAAATAAAAATATATTTGGTAACTATTTTTGTTTTTTGTTTAAAAAATAAGAAATGTATTTAATAACTTTTATTTTTATTTTTTGTTTAATAATACAAAATGAGGTATTGATTTGAAGAAGATAAGAAAAAAAAACGAAAAGTAAAAAACTGTTTAAAAAAATTTTAAAAGTGAAAAAGTTATATTTTCAAAATTTTATGAATTTTAATTAAATATTTTAAAAATAATAAATAAAAATAAAATTATCAAACATTATTTTATGTTTAATTATAAAAATTTTAATTAATTAAATAAAAAAATATTTTTTTAAATGTTACAAAACAGCACCTTAGTTTATCGTTTTTCTTTTTGAATAAAAGGAGGGTATTCATTAACAATGATTAACAAAGTTCCGATATCATCTCCAATCGAAAAATGATTACTGTCAACGAGTTTGTATCTTTAATGACGAAACTAAGTGTAATTCTAATGAATTGTCTAAAATAACTAAATAAGTAAATTTATACCAAAATATATTAAAATGAGTTTCCAATAGATGTTTTATCTTTTAAAAAAATTATCTTCATCTATAGTACATAACTATTTATCTATGTAAACATATAATATTAATTTTTTATATTTTTTCTTACATTATTCACAAACACATAAAATCAAACACACAAATATATATATGCTCTTCTCTTTTTTTTTTCTTTCTCTTTTTATATATTTATATATATAGTTATATACCTAGTAAATGAGTTTTATTTATATTTTATAATATTATTATATTTCATTTTTTAATAAATTTTTATTGTTATTTTTTTATGGGTAGTATTATAATATAATTATGTGATATGATATATGAGTAGATTTTATAAATATTAAAAGATATTATGATATTATTGATAGTTAAAGAAAATATCTAAAATTAATAGAAAGTATTTAAAAATATAGTATTTAAATGATATAGAGAAAAAAAATAGAAAAACTGATGTATGGTATAATGTAAAAATTTAGCGGTAAAATAGAAAAAAATATATTTTGGAGAAGTATTTCAAATAATAGAGTAAATCATCTATTAAAAGTGCTCTAACTTTAACTTTAGGAAAGAAAGTTCCCCCAACAATTAAAAAAAGGAAAAAAAAAAAAAAGACGTGCTGTTTATTCTATTTATCCTCTACGCGATGTTTGTGGTGTCTTCTAGCTTAAATTATTCATATGCTATTGCCATTAATGGTGTCACCGTGCAAAGTTGCTTAGGGGCATATTTTGCGTTTAAATAGTTTAAAGCCAATTATATGAAAAAGTTCTTTGTTCTTTGGTTTCTCCCCCTAAGTTAAGTATTAATATCGCATTAATGTATCATAATTTAAAGCGTTATATATATATATATATTAAATAAAAGCAACTGGAATGTTTGTTTAGTTTTAAAATTCTAAACATGCTTATTTAAATGTATATTTATTTTTATTATATTTTTTAATTATTATATAAATTTTAAATAAATAAACAATATCATACAAAAAAATAAAAAATATTTAATATATAATAGAATTATTTACAGTTCTATAGTATATACAAATATTTATATCAATAATCTGTAATAATTTATATATATATGACATCTAAACACAACATTGATATGGAAATATATTTACAGGACTACATGACATATATATAAATTATAAAAATTAAAAAAATAATAATAATAGAAAAGTCATAGTGTATCAACTTTTTTTGTTTATAATATGTCTTAATATTTTTTTTTTTGAGAATTTGATAAAAAAAAAAAAATTCAATCACTTGATAAAAAAAACTATCACAGAAATTGATATGTGTGAAACCTGAGACTTTTCTCATGTCGCAAAGTCAAAAAGGAGAGGAAAGAAAAAGTTTAATTATATATTCAGTTTTTTTTATTTTCTTTTTCTTTCTCTCTCCCCAACACTCTTCTCCTCCTCTTCTTCTTCTTCTTCTCTCGGCAACCCATGGCAAGGCACCAGACCCAACCACCACCGGCCACCATTTTTGACGCGCGACAGATCATCGGTTTCGCCTTGCTCCGGCGACCTCAACTGCCAAGCAGCACCACCCAACTCGCCATCAATCGTTCGGAATCGCCAGTAAAAGTTTTGGTCTGTCAACTTTGACTGTTTTTTTCGACCAACTCCGACCACCTCTTGATGAGTGGTTGATACCCTTGGAACCAGCGTGGAGAGATGAACAAAACCCACTAATTCATTCCGATCAACTTGCTGTTTTTCTCCGGCAAGATTTTGGGTATCTTCACCATTTGGAAGTGTTTTCCGGCGACACCGGAGGTCATTTGGGCGAAGGAGCTGTACTTTCGTGATGTACTCATCGAGAGGATCATTTTGATATATGCCATGCATATATTCATCGACGTTTCCGGTACCGCTGCCAACCGCTATAGTGCACCACTTGGGTGAGGTTCCGGAACTTGAAATTTTAAATATGGTCATATCATATGTCATTGGACACGATTTTGAATAAGGAATGCTATGCTGATAATCATTTTCTCATTTGGTGCACGTAGGAAAAACGTGATATTAAAATCGGACTAAATCATTCTAAGATTATCGTTAAGCTTAGGATCGTCGCTTTGGGCTCGGATTAAATTCTAAAGAGGTAGGGACTCAACTAGACTATTGGACTTATTTTACTCGTATTAAATTTCATTCAATATATTCCAATTTTGATATTTATAAAATGTTTGAAAAATTAAAAACTTAACCTGCATGTTTTCTGATTTGTTCTGAGGGCACTGAGTGCCAAATATATATTTTTGTTCACTTACACTACACCAAATACCCCATTCCATAACACATAAATATAACTTTATTAAAAAAGCGTTATACTATCTAATGTAAAAATAAAAGCGGTAAATAATAAATAGTTAAAAAAAAAAGGCGGGTTAGGAAATTGTTATACTTTCCTTTTCCCTCTCTTCCCGTTCTATTCTCTAGACCTAAACCCAAAGCTCTCATTTTTTTCCTCTAATCTAAAAACCCTGTCTCTAACCCGGTATCCTCACTCACTCTTCCCCGATCCCTCTCCTTCTCTCTCTCTCTCCTGCTCCCTCAACTACGACGGTGAGGGGATAGACGAGGCTTCAACCACGGTGGAGGTTGACGGGGCTGACATAGGCTCAGCGGGACTGCCGGAGGCTCGACGATGTGGACTCGCTCTCTCACCTGTCTTTATGGAGCCCGACCTTCCCTAGCATCGGAAAACGGCGCAAATGACAGGAGCTCGTGGGTCTTGTGAAAACGACGGGCTCAGGGTCGTGGGTGGCTCGGTCTCACGGAGGGGGTGGGTGGCTCGGTCTCGCGGAGGGGGTGGGTGGCTCGGTCTCACGGAGGGGGTGGGTGGCTCGGTCTTGAAAGTAATAGCTGGTTATGGAGAGAATGGTAAGTGTATTTACTGGAGAGCTTTATCTCTGATGTGTTGAACTTGTAGAAATCTAGTTATGAGACACGCTAAAGAAATTGGTAATATAGTTTCATTCTTGTTTTTGTACCAGTATAACTTAGAATACTATAAGGCCTTGTTCTAATTTTGTAATACAAACATGTGTTAAATTGAATGTTATATGCTTCAGTTCAATATTTTCATTACCACAAACTTTTTGTGTCTTTGTGTGTAAAAAATTACAATACTACTTATACAACTCTTGGTGTGTATATTTATTTTATTGTCTTTATATGGAAGTAAAATCTCAGATTTTGAATCTGTTAAGCAAAAGCTTGAGTATTCCTTATGTGATCAATTAATTATGTAGTCAAAATAAATATGTATTATTGACTTGCAATCTTTTATACTTTATTCACCCCGTAAATTCCATATCTGTGCCCGACCCTGTGCAGCATCACTCTCTGTATCATCAGGCAATAAAGTCTTTTTTAAACAAGAATTTCAGATTGAGAAAAGAGAAATGAGAATCGCATCGAAGGTCAGTGATTCTCTGCTTCATATGTTGCTAATTTTCTTTTTCCCACCTTTTCTTATCTAAAAATATTGTGACTAGGTACCCGAGATTCTTACTGCTGGTTCCAAACTAGAAAATATCATTTTTGAAATTGTCAACTGTGAGTGTATTGTGGATGATACTATCCGCGATGAAGAGAAAACTGGTCTGTCACATATGCTAACAATAAAGGCTGATTGGCTTAATTTGGGAGAGTCTGTCCGGTATACTTTCAAGCATGGGCGCTGCATTGTTCCTGCTATTCCTTTATCTCAAATTGCAGGAAACTATAGCTTCTTAGCTATCCATTCTCGCCATTCAAACCTTAGTCTGAATGTTGAGGTGGGAACAACTATGTAAAAGCTATATGTGATGTTTTTGTTTTGTTGGTTGAAGTAGTTTACAAACCATTACTTATTGGACCATTGATATACTCCATATGCAGGTTCATGTCAAACCTGCTATACCAAATCCAAAAGTGGAGCATGATGGAAAAAACTTCTCCACGGTCATTGAAAATAATAAAAAGGTACAAGCATACAACTACTAATTGTCACTTTTACATTACTTTTCAAAGAATATGCAGTTTTTATCTTGGCACGGACTAACCATTGTAATAATTATTTTTATTCATCTATAGAGTTTCACAGACTTTAGGAAGATAGATCTTCCCTTCTTGTACACATTTCATGCTGGATTTAGGAATTCTTGAGTTTCTTTATTTCACTGCAGGTCTTTGAAGAGGACCTGTTAAAAATTGGCTCTGTAGTCCAAATATTGGAAGAAAAATGTGTCAAGCTAAATGAAGAGAATGAAAAAATTGAGCAAACTATGAAAAAATTGCAAGGTTTTGACTGGCTAGCACATCTATAGCTATTCTTTTTTATCTGCTGGAATCATTGTAAAAATGTTTTGACATATCTAAAGAATCTACTTGACTAAATCCACCATTTAATTTTGTGACACTGACATGTCCTTCCATGCTAGATAGTATACCTGGGCGCACTCACTCGGCTTTTAAAAATTATTGTAGTGATGAGACGATACCCTTTTTTCTATTGTGTGTCCTGGGCCTTGTTTTTCTAGTTTTAGGACATATTTGCTATATTAGAACTTTGTTGATTGAAGTACTTAACGGGATCTTATATTTTTTGTAAAATTTCTAGATTCTACAGAACGATATCCATTTGGTCTCAAAAATCAGTTGTCCTCGAAAGAGGAAGTGATGGAGAATATAGAAAAGATGGGTAACTCTGCTGCTGCGGTTCTTTGCATTATTTCTAGGGGAATTCCATTCCAAGAGCCAGAAAATCATTTAATGAAAGACACAATAGGAGTGGTTGCTCTACTTAGAAGAGTTCGACCTCATTGCAGCCAGCTAAGCAGGTCAAACATCTCATGTGTTTGCATTTTCCCAACCAAAACACTATCTTGTCGTCCTTTTATTTTATTTTTTCTTTATTTGGTTCTAACTTGTAGGTTTGTCTACATTTAGGATACTGTCAGAATACTTGGGTGCAGATAAAATGGTTGATGTTGTCGTTAGATCTTTCGAAACTGTCAGTACTTTTATATGTCAAATGCCTTTGCTTATTGCTGTCTTTGGTTTAGTTTAGTTTGCTGTTCACTTTACTTGGTTGTTTATGTGACACTCATGCTAGTTGCTTCTATCTTTTTTATTACTGGATTTTACTGGGTGGTGGATAACTTATGGCTATCTAGAAGTTGGAAGATTGAACTTCTGAAGTTGCAAAATAATGATACAGTATTTTTGTTTCTTGATCATTCTCACCAAGTACTAAGAGGTTGTTTTTGCTTTTTTTTTTTCTTGATGCATTTACCAGTTGGGTAACCGGAGTCTTGGATCCAGAAGACAATGCATCTGGAGATGTTGTTACATCAGTTAAAAGGTAGGCTCTTATTTGTTATTTTTTTTACCTATTTATGTAGTTTCTGCTTTAATAGTTGGTGTAATTTGTTTTTGTCTTTTCTGTATATATACTCTTTTGTATCATTACTTCTTTAATGAGAATTGATTCTATTAATTCAGCCGCTAAGTTTGTCACTAAGTTTGATTCTATCTGCTTTTCTGAATTCCATTGAGCAAGGAAGTTGTCTCGTTTTGCTTACCTTTATGTACATGTTTCTTTTGAAACTTTACACAAAAGTATTGTTTTCAAATTGTTTTTTTCATCTGGTCTATGTTTTTTGCATAATAAAAGAAAGGGAAGACATAAAGCATAGTAAGAAGAATAGCATTAGAAAAGGTGATAATTCCTCTTTGATTTTTTATTTGTAAGCTGTAAAGTTGATTTTACTGTATTTTCCTTTTTAATGTTAGTGTGTTTTACAAATGGTAGTATCCTTTGCCCTGTGATGGAAAAACTCAATGTTGGAAACAATGCCTTGTTTCTAGATTACTTTGTGCCTGATGATGAAAACTTTTATTTTTGTATTGATATGTGCATTGATTTCATTTTGAGCCTCCATCTTTTCTGCTCTCACCATCTTTGGTACTCACCATGATCCATTATTTTATTTTATTTATTTATTTATTACTATTTTCTCATGTTGGCTGTGGTGATGATGATCTGTGTTTGCTGTTGGTGGTGGTGAATGCCAAAGGTGATGGTTGAAGTGGTGGTGTTTAAACCTTGAAGATGTGATTGGTTCTCAATGAATTTTCAATGTTCATGAAATTTCTAGCATTAATCTCTGAAGGCATTTATATATTAAAATGGTCTCTTTTTACAGCTACAAAATATATATTTTATTGCCTTATGTAATAATATGAAGATATTGTCATTTTTTTTTGTTAGTTTTCACTTTCTTTGCATGCTTATTTGCCCTGTGACGGAAAATCTAATTTTCAGAAGCAGTTTCATGGTTTTGCATTATAAGCCTTGTCTCTCTCTCTCTCTCTCTATATATATATATATATATATACATACATACGTACATACATATATATTGCTCTCTCTCTCTCTATACTTTTTCACCAGAAAAAGTCTATTTTACAGAATCTATTGTGAGTGCTCTTAAGGCTTATAATGAAAATTCTCATGTACACTATTAATAACCATATTAGCTTATGAGATCTGAGGGATTTTGAATATCTAAGTTTGTTATTCTCTGTTTTATAATGCTTTATTTGATTTATCACCTGTTAATAGATTAGAGGAAGAATTATTTAAAGATTACCTTTATTATTAATCTATTTTATAATGCATGTTTTTGAACACTACTTGACAATGCCTTTATAGAATTGAGTACCTAAAGGTAACACTCCTATGTTCCAGGCTTCTCTAACTATGGTTCGAGGTCCGGTACTGGATGAAGTACACCAACGACTCAATCCATGGATATATCAGGTGATTTGCTGCTCCAAATATAACAAGATCATACAGTTGTTTTAGACTTGATATATCAAACTGTAATTGGGTAGGATTGATTAGATAACATGTTTGGAATTGTGTTCTCAACCTAGGGACATTATTCCTTATAATTTCAGTAACAAACCCAAATGTATGCACAAATTACTAGGGTATTCAAGGAAAAGGAGCACGCTGAAGTTGAGTTTACTGTAAGTTAACTTCTGAAATTGATCTACCAAGAGCACAGAGAATTTTGTTAACTTTGTTTTTCATATATATATAGTTGTCAATTTATTGTTTGCTGATTATGTTATTCTATTTTTAGATTGGACCTATACCCGTGGATGATAGCATAGGAAAAGAAATCACTACTCAAATTACAACAGCCTTAAAGACTAATGGAACATTCTACACAGATTCTAACGGACGTGACTTCATTAAGAGGGTATTCTAAATCTCTAATACTTAAATTTGATAAGAGATATTTGAATCACACACTGTGCTACTTTATATATCATTGTACATTTAAATATATGGAGGTTGAAGATCTTTGCGGTTTATTTTCAAGTCTTTATTCCATCTCATGGAAGCATACATGAAGTTATTATCCTGTGTGCTTCTGTTTCTTGACGCATTGAAACATACGACTCATATAGATATGTTATGGTATTGATTCAATTTATTCTCAAGCTGCATTGATCTTACCTCCATTCCATTTTACAGTTTTTATAGTAAGCATCAATTATTGAGCATGTACTTAGTTCAACTGTCTCAATTCAGTTTTTGAGAGGAAATCCAAAAACATATGCTTTGTTTTTTTTTTCTCATGTTCAGCATTCTCTATGTATTATATTTCTGACTGCTTTCTTGCCTTTTGTTATTATTTTTCAGATTAATCTTGGAATATACATGCAAGACAGTATCTCAGAACTGTCAGTGTTGGTTGACCGTTCAGTTGGGGGATCCAGTTTAGTGGATGGTCAGATAGAGCTTATGCTCCACAGGTTTCTATTCTCTTTGATTTTTTTCCAAGATTAATTATTATTCCCTGGTTTAATGCATTTGATTTAATCAGCTAGGATTGCTTCCTCATGACTTCGAACAAGCAGCTTTGATTTTGTAGGAGATTGCTTCATGATGATTCAAGAGGAGTTGGTGAGGTGTTGAATGAAACAGTTTGTCTTCATGATAAATGCGAGGGTTTAACTGTAAGTATACCATTTTCCAACCTCTATTTATAGTTGAGTTGATAATGGTGTCTATGAACAAATTTTCAAATGACACAGGGAGAACTAATAGACTCAGGTCCATACGGATATTTACAATAAAGACGACCAAAGAAAATATGATATTTTTTAAGCTATTATTTTCTGTTTGATTTAGTTGTTATTTCTTATATTAGACCCATTTTGCAAGGTCTGATTCTAATCTGGCTTGAGCCCTGGGTGAGCATGTTACATTTTGGTACTATTTATTCTTAGCGATTCTTTTTTATTAAGACTCCTGTTTGGTCAGTAATGATATGTAATTAAATCTCCTCTGTTGTAGGTTCATGCGGCCAGAAACTGCACAGGGCATATTTGTTAACTTCAAAGACTTGTACTATTACAATGGGAACAAGATTCCTTTTGCTGCTGCTCAAATTGGCCAGGCTTTCAGAAATGAGGTTCTTAATTTTCTTATCTTTGGAATTTAGCACTTATGTTTGCATAGGATGCTCATATTATTTCTAATTGGTAACGGGTCTTTGTAACTAGTATTTGGTTCTTAAGCGTCTTATGTGATTTTAATCTTTGATAACAAATATTGTATCAAGTTTTGGTTGTAGTATTCAAATGCTATGATGTTATTCTTTTCTAGGATTTACCTTTTGATCTTTTTGAACCATACATATGTTTATACATATATTTGGTTGTCAATTATGATTATAACAGTATTAATATGTATATATTTTTATTTGAAGAATCAATCATGGTTGGATTCCCTTATCAACACTATAGTTGGAAATTTGAAACTCTCAATTTCAAATATTCATATCAGATATGAGGACAGTGAAAGGTGTGTAATAGCAAGTTAAATTTTATATTTTGGAATCTTAACATTCTTATTTTCTGTCTGAATTTTAATTTCCTATTCTCTAGCAATCCTGGTCACCTATTTGCAGCAGGTGTGACCTTGGAGAAACTCTTAGCTTCCTTCTGAGTGGGTCCAGGTAGAACCAATATTTAGTTTATTCTTGCAGTTACATATGTTGAGGGCATGTTCAAACTATGAAACTTTGATCATTTATTTGCTTCAGGTTTTTAGATATGGCACTGAAGAAGGCAAACCTGCTGATAGAATTGTCAAATAGCACACTTATATTCTGGAACCAATTACAGGAAATGCAAAGTATATTCTGGATGATGTCATTCTCTGTTTATCAAAGGTTTAATTTCATAATTCAACTGTGATTGGATACTTGGAGGCATGTTTTGATTGGCCTTGAAAATTTTTAGTATCTTGTTGTTGCAGGATGGATACAAGGATATGTTAAAACTAGCTGATAACTTTTCTGCCTTTAATCAACGCTTAAAATATGCGCATTTTCGTCCACATGTTTCCGTGAAATCTGATATCGTTCTTGGTGGAAGTATGCTTATAGAGTTGTATCTGACAAAGTGAAGAAGGGAAGATAACTTCTTTAGGACATGGCTTTGTGTATAATGCAAGATATATTTATATAGAATTAGTCAAAATTGTTAACTCAACGTAGCAGTTAATAGGAACTTTAATTACATTGTTTGGTATTTTTAAGTAGTACATACTACCTTATTGTATATCAACTTAACCTTTTAGATTATTTAATGATGTTTTTGTATCTATGCAATCAAGATATTTCTATTGGCATGTATTGCTTATATTGTATATATTATATTAGCTATAATAGTACTTATTAATTAGCTTGACAATTTTTTTTGCTGCTGAAATTACCTTGACTTAGCATGGCTTGAAATTTGTATTTTTGTTTAAAGGTGCATGAAACTTTCTTGCTTATAAATTATGTTCTCATATGTGTGGTGCCACTAACACTCTGTTTTGGTTATTGATTATAAGCCCTGCTTATTTTATAAAAAAATCTGCACATTCTTGTTGATTAAGATTCTAGGTGCTATAATTGGAGGTTTTACTTTGCTCTCTTTCATAGATAAAAGAGTCAAAGTTCCAGAGTATTATTAACATATTGGATTTATTGCATTGCATTTTAATCATGATTTTTTGTAGTTTTTGTGCTGTAAAGACTGTTATTTCTCTGTTCTTCATCAATTAAATTGATTAGTATATTTTCACTGTTAGTTGGAAGATATGCAGCTGTTGTTGACATGAACCAGGTTTTAACTAGAATTAGAGGTTTTAAATAGAACCAGCTGTTGTCGATTGCTAGGTTTATAAACATAAGATTTTTCGATATTTGGAAAACCCCTCAGAGCTATTGGCTCCAATTAAGGAGGATGACCACTTATAGACTTTCTAAAAACGTCGTGGGAAGATCCAGAGTTGAAATAGTTCATCGACCACATGAAAAGTAAGCTTGCATCCCATCCTTATGTAATTGGTAAATAGCACTGGTAAACATGTGATGTACAAACTGGTGTTGCCAATCCATCTATTGAAAAATAGCTTTAACTAAGTAATTTCAGAAGGGGATTATAGTATCAATTAAAATAATTATTGGCTACTTGTTCATTAAGAAGCTGAAGTCCGTATGAATAAAGTTCAAGCGCTCCAAGTCAAGTGTTGACTGGATAATACTGGCTATATTATCTGCTTTTGAGAAATATGTATTTTAATTTTTTGTATCCTAGTCATTTTATGTCTTGGATCATCTACGCAGACTGCTTGTTAGACTTCTGCTGGATTTCCTAACTTAGATAGTTGGATTTTTCAGGTGCCCGTCAGACAGTGTTAAGGGTTGTCAGGGAAAGCTTATCGGTACCCCTTTTGTTACTTATTTAAAAGAGCCAATATGTGGAGCCAATGTTGAAGCCGCTGTTACTAGATTGTTGTCACCTTTGAAGAGAACGCGTCCTTCAGTTAAGCTCCAGAATGGTAAGGAAAATGGATTTGAAAAAGAGGTTATTGAAGAACCATCAAACAGCTACAATTCTAAGAACCTGTCAATGGATGATGCAGAAGTAGAGGAAAAATCCAGCGAAGCGTTATTTCTGTGTTGAAAGTAGTAAATTTTAGATTCCTAGAATACTTAAAGAATATTTTGTTGTTGATGACAGTGTTGCATGTTTTAAACTAAATTGTGGATTGTTAATTCAATGTAGAATGTTTTTACTTTTTGTTATTTGAAAATCAAGTTCATTTGATGATGCTAGTATATATTAGAAAGTTAATTTTAATTATATAAAAAAAATTAAAATATAATAGAATAAATTAGTGTAATATAAATAAAATATATAATGAGAATTTAAATATATCTAAATATAACAATAATACGAAAATTGAGTTATAATATATATTACAATAACACTTTTTATGCAAAGAATTATGTTATGGAAACTTCATTATATAACACAAATAATGTGTTATACTAACACAAAAAATATGTTATACTAAAGTATAGTATAACACAAAAAATGTGTTATAGTAAAGTGTAGTATAACACAAAAAAAGTGTTATACTAAAGTGTAGTATAACACAAAAAAAGTGTTATAGTATCGACTATAAATAACATAATTCAACACTTATCTATATATTAAAATAACACAGAAATTGTGTTATCGTTGACAGTACAATAACACATATGTATAACACTGATAAAGTGTTATGTAAAGTACCCTGACCTACGATAACATAGTCTGCCTTAACACATTAGAAAGTGTTATCGTAGGTTTCGATAACACATTTTTGGTGTTATTAAAATCATTTTTTCTTGTAGTGTTATTTTATGCAGGTTATGATTTTTGGGTTTATTCAAATGTAGCTGTTATGCTGCCCAATTTTCTAAAATATAAAGGGAATATGTTTCTTTCTTTTCATGTTTACCTGCATTTGGTTATACCGATGAGAGCCATAGTGATCATGATTGGTGCACGTTGTTGTTTCACGACCTAGTCTCTGTGTCATCATAGGTAGATCAGGTGTCCACTCACCTGTAGGTGTAAAGACCTAGCATCTGTATACAGGAAGTGTTCTGAGCCTCCCCCTTGTGGTGGTTATCAGGTCTGTCTACCCGGTTTAGGATGTCGGATTTTCTATGGTGGGTAACGGGAACTAGGGATCTAGTGGACGGTGTGATGTGCACTTGTAGCTATGCTCTTATGATTATTTGTGGTTTCTCTATTTTGGTTTATACATGTCGAAGTATGTTTTGTTTTCAAAGCTAACCATGCAGGGGTTGTATTAAACTTTTGGGTCCTATGTTATTAGTTGTTTTCCTACTGGGCTTTATAAGCTCACCCCTATCTCTCCCATTCCAGAAGCCTAGTGACGCGAACGTGGAAAAGATGAATTATCGATGGAGTCAATGTGTTTAGCCTATTTCTATTTCGTGTCATTGTCTTATCTTTTGAGCATTGTTTATGTATTCGACTTTCAATCTAATGAACAGTATATCTGAATGAGCTATGAAATAGTTAGGGATGAGGAATGGTGGATGCTAAGTATTATTTTTGGTGTTTATGACTTATTAAATTTAACTATTTGGTGATTACATAACTGTAGGAATATTATTGTTTTATGTATAATGATAAATGATCATACTTTTTTTACTAATATTTTTATATATAATTATAGAAGTTATTTCATTATTTTAACTTATAATTATAGTACGGTTTAAAATAAATTAAATGATCATTTATAAAGACTATTTTTCAACGAGGGTCAAAGTTTGACCTTTGACCACCCAAGTTATGGATATTACAAATTTGCCACGGCCTAGGGCTCGGGTCGTGACAATATGTATGTCATTATTATTTTTAAATAAATATGATTTAACTATTTAAATTATTATAAAATATTTTTAAAATATCCTATTTTAATTTATTTAATTATTTTTGTTTAAGTTTATGTTTGTTTTAGTTTTTAAATTTGAATGACAACAAGAGATTATATATTATATATTTAATATAATATTAATACTATATGTAATTTTAAATTTAAGTTTATTGTTATTTTTAAAAAAAAAAAATTGTTGCTAGTTGATAGTAGATTATATTATATTATATGTTTAATATGATATTATTCTAATACGTGAAATTTAAGTTTAAATAAATTTGATTTAAGTTATAAAATGTATTGTTTTATTATTCTTTAATAATTATCATTGTAAAATATTTCAAAAATATTATATTTTAATTTGTTTAATTATTTATTTACTTAAGTTTACGTCATGTTTACATCATATTTATAGTCTAATGTTAAATATAAAAATATTTTGTTAAAGTTAACTGAAAAAAATAAAAAACTTTTATGATCTACACATTTTTTTTTTTATAAAAGAGATATATATTGTACTCTTAATCTCATTATAACGTTATTGGATATTGGAGCTCTATAATTCATGTATGTTGTTGTTCAGATTCCTAATTTTTCAACTATTCCCTAATGAATAATAAGTATAGTATGATTGCTCCTGTATCATTTTATGGTGGGGGTTCTTAATAGTTATATTTATGTAATCATCAACTGAGCTGATCACATGTAAATTATTTACACTTATGAATTTATTCATGGAGTTTTCATTTTTTTGCAACAATAATGTTTTGCCTATAAAGGTTACATAAATAAATATTTTGAGAGTATATAATAGGGCATTGGTCATGGCATAAAGTATATTTTAGACTCCCATATATTACACACTATTTTTACACTCACACACATGGCATGCCAAATCATCCATATTTTAAAAGAGTTTATTAATATGAATGTAATCCCATAATTTTACTTATTGGCTAAAAATACATCACTTACTCTTCATTCATCCTCCCATACGTACATCACCTTTAATTTACCTTTCACAAAAAAAAAAAAAAAAAAAAAAAATCTAGAGTTTTCTCTACAACCATCATCACTCCAATATACAACAACTTCATTTCACGTAACTCAATATTTTTTTCTTTATTCTTGCGGAATTAAGGTCCTTTCTAGATATTTACACCTATTTGGTAAATTGATTACATTTATTTTTCTTCCTATCATATTTTACACTTTTTTGTTTATGTTTTTATGGGTGATAATGGAAATCTCAAATTTGTATGAGCAGCAAATAGAAGGACTAACCAAAATTTCTTGTTTATTAATGGATGAAGTATTATTTTGTTTTTATTTTCTAAAATAAAACTGTAAGAACAAGCGAGATTAATTATGACATATATCTAGAGTTTTAATCATTATCATGGGCATGTTAGCTCTTGTCTTTGTATTAATAACAATATTAGTTTTTTTTTGTCTGTGTTATTTTTGTTTTAATAAAATAATGTACAAATGTAATCAAGGCCCATCGGCCCATAGAGGGAATCTTTGAGCTTATAAATAGAACTCAAAGGGCTCATGAGAATGATCTTCAGAGAATGGGAGAGAAAATCATTGTTCTTACGCAATTCTTTGTATCTATTATTGAGCTTGTAAAACCCGGTATACCCATGTTTTACTGATTGCAGGTTCTCTTTACATTAATAAGAACACTAAGTGGACGTAGGTCATTACCATCACTTGGGGCCGAACCACGATAAATTCTTGTGCCATTTATCTTATTGTCTTGAATTCATCTAATTTCTATCGTTTTATTTGACTACGTGTTGTTGACCAAATCAAGGGTCAACATTTTGGTGCTTTCATTGAGAGCTGAACTCAAAACCTCCAAGAAGATTAAATGGCGAAAACAACTAGGAAAACTGGGCAAACCTCTGGGAATGTGCCAAACCAACCTCATCCACAAAGTGTAGCTAAGGATGAACCACAGGTGGAATTGGAAGAGGAGGAGATGGATGCTGAAGCTTTAAAGTCGACGTTGATTGTGTTGCAAGAAGAATTAGCTAATTTGATAGCTAATCAAGAGAATGTGGCTGAAACAATGGTGTTGCAGTAGAGGGAGATTTACCGGCAACGCCAAGAACTGAATGAGTGGCAAGCTGACATGGACTGTCGACAAAGAGATGCTACTGTGGCCTTGGAGATAGCCATTCAATTGGCACGAGGACAACCTGCACTTGCCTCCCAACCGGATCAACCACCTAGTACTCACCCACAACAAAATCCACATTCAGAGCATCCCCAACATCACCGCAATCCGCACAACCAATGCATCCTCAGAGGCTAAAGCCACCTCTTGCTGCTCAACAGGAGAGGCATTTCCAAGATCCTAAGTAACAACCACCCTCTCGCGCTTGTCAAGAAAACACCTAGCAGCAAAGGCAGAATAGGGCCGAACAACATCCTAGAAGCCCTAGATGCTAGATGGCTGAACAAAACCCTCTGAGCCAAGGACAACATCCTTCGAGGAGTAGAAGGCAGGTGGAGTCAAGCTCTGCGGTCAGGGGTCTCCCACGACATAATAATGCCAGGGGACCTACCAACCAACATAGACCTCCACCTACCTATCAGGACATTCCAGCAGGGAGAGAGGGAAATAGTGCGAACAACAGGTCGCACCGTCATAGGTCACAATTTAGAGATGGCCATGATTATAATGAGGTAGATTCTGGCAGGAGGAATGTTGGTCGGCGGCAAGAGGAGAGGGGTGAAGGGCAGAACCCCCCGCCAATGGAGAACCGACCAATAAGCTAGAATCCTGGGGACAACCTAAACAGGCTAATGTCTTTGACCGAATAGGTACGAGCAAGAAAAGGCGTAGGGATGAGGATCTGAGGGATGTTCTTAAATGATCGAAGAGAAAGGCACGACGAGTATTTCTCCCCAAAACTTGTTGCTCCAATAGTACCAGATGCTGTATAGGCCCAGCTAGATGCTTTAAATCAGGCCGTCCAACAATTGTTTGGGAATCATAAATCCCATATAGAATTTGATCGAAGAAAAGGCACTCCCTTTGTGCAAAGAATCACTGTGGCAGAGACTCTAAGCAAATTTAAAAATCCGATCTTGCCTAACTTCACTGGATTAGAAGATCCTGTATCTCGCGTTAACAAGTTCGAGATACAGATGGACATCCAAAAGGTGTAAGACGATGCTCGGTGCATAATTTTTCTGGCAACTTTATCCGAAACTACTCAGGTGTGGTTTTACAAATTCCCTCGAGCCAGTATAGTTTCTTGGGAAATGTTCGTAAAAGAGTTTTATGGACAATTCTATGCTGGTCGAGTACATCGAACTGAGGCCAATCAGCTGGTCGAAATACGACAGAAAGAAGGAGAAACCCTGAAGGGGTATATTCAACGATTCATGCGAACAGCTGCTGGGGCCAAGACGGTTGGGGATGAGGGAAATATGATGGCTCTTACTACTGGGGTACGATGCCACTCATCCCCTTGAAACAGTTTGCGAGAGAATGAAGTCAAGAGCACTCAGGAATTTCTGGACCTAGTAGACAGGTATATCAAGCTCGAGGAGGCCATTGCCAATGAAGTAAGGTCTCCTACAGACGATCAGGGCCAGAAAGAAGATCCCACCAAAGCCTCCAATGGATATGGGATGTGATCAAAGTTCAAACAATCTGTCGTATGTGTGCTTAATTTTTTTCATACGCATGGAAAACAAACTATTTGAACTCTGATTTTGACTCTGTAAATTATTTATTGAAAATTAGCGGGATGCCTATTATAACTATACTGTATGTCATCGTGCAAAAAAAAATTGAGTTATAATTTCTTTATGTGTCAAAAATAAAAAATGCTCCTATGGTAAGAGCAAAAATAATGCCCCCACCTAAGAAGCTACCAATAATATATGTAGCTTAAAGAAAATATACATAGTATTTATTATTATGATGGATAAATAAGTAATCATTTATATTTTCTCAATTTTTTTTATTATTTTTTCAGTTGGCATATTTGCACGTTGAATTTATGACAAATTAAAGTGGTTTTTGTATTTTTTATTTTATATTGGGAGAGAGGATTCAAATTTGGAGCATCACAAGTACCACTAAAATTTTAATTTTTATAACTGATTTTAATAAGTAAATTATAAAGTTGGGGGAAAGCTAAACATCAGAAGTAACGTTACATAAACTTAATGGTGCATGATATATAATATGTCATGGCATGTTTTGCAAATTCAATACCTATAAAACTACCTTCTTCTACAATAATGATCGCTTTGTCATTAATTAAGACATCTGAAATATATCATATCTCCAAACAATTCATTACGTGTAAACTCTCATTCATAAAAGCAATTAAACTTGCACTAAAATAGAAATATATAGGAAACAAATGAATTCTAATTGTTGATTTGGAGTCATAGTGGGTGAACTATAAGTTAGTTGAGTAAATACATGAGAAACATATTTTTTGGAGTTATTATTCATAGCATGAAAGCCAAACAGAGAAAAATTATATATAAATGTAATACCTGCTGTTTGTAGTTTTCACCTTTTGGAAGAATATCGGCTTTGTCATTTTATTCAAATATATGGCTTTAATACTCTTTGTGTCCCTTTTACTCAATCAGTCATATGTTAGAACATGTTAATTCTTAAGACCATATATATATTAGACAATACAAGAAATTTGTAAAACGTAGCTCTTAGGATTCTAAATACTTGGATTATGTTGCAATTGTGCAATTTGTTATACCTAATTCATAAATGGATCTGTCTGATCAGGGTGAACTAGTACCTAATAATAATAATAATAATAATAATAATAATAATAATAATAATAATAATAATAATAATAATAATGTATATGTATATATATATCATCATATTCTCACATATGTAAGCTCTCTAACGAATATTCAACCGTGATATTAAAAAATATAAAAACTCTAGAAAAAGGCTTTTCAAATAGTTAACTAATAATTATACATATGTTCTCTGTATTTCATGGCTATACAGGCAGGTAGAGGTAAACTGTGGTACATAAGCATGTGGCAGGTGGCTTTATTATTTGCATATTTAACTCTTCTTATTCGAACACCAAATAGTTGTTTCAGATACCAATCTTTACAAATTACACCACGTAACAAGAACATCATATCTTAATGGTTTGTTTCAATTTTAATTACCAGTCCCAACAATGACACACACGTACCTGGATGGTCTATAATAATAATAACAACAACAGTGGTCTAATTTTTAATAACATTTTAAAATTATAATGAATGATCTTCTAGGCCAATAATATATACAATTGGACCTCCCTTTATTTTATTTTTCAATGTCTTTTGAAACCTGCTGTGTTTGTGACCCGACCCAATCCGAAACGTTCACGGTGCGATATTTACGGTGATATTAAATTTTGAAAAAAATTGAGTTCTATAGTGGTAGATGAAAGATCAGGTCATCCGAGATCTCGTAGAACACTTTTTGTATCATTTAGTTTCGATATAATAATTTTTCAATCCTCAGTTTGTAGTTTTTTCCTTTTGAGATTTCCACGTAAATTTATGTGTTCTTCATGTTTTGCATATTATATTTTTCTACAAAACCAAAAGATAGTTTGACGGTAATTAGAGAAATGATAGTGGCATAGATTTGATAATAAACTCAATAATATAGGTAATAATATTACACATATAGCAGAAAAGGTTTCACGAGAAATTTTTTCAAATATATGACTCCAATATATAATAACCTTTTCTTTTCCCGTACGTGAAAGATCTATTTTAACATGCAGCTTAGAACGCAAGAAGCAACACCAAGGCACCGAACCCCATCAAGAGGCCAGCTCGGAAGCTGGTGGCATAGGTGGCCGGTGCAGCAGATATTGGTGCTGGCGCGGACAGGTGAGAACCGGTAGAAGGAGCACTAGGAGACAGTGATAACGGCGTGCCGTTCTCCATGGGCGAGTCATCAGAGTACGTGGATGGAGGAGCTGCCGTTGGCTCGGCGTCGGGTGCATCTGCCGCGGGGCTCGGTGGGGTCGGAGGAGAAGAAGGTTTTGGAGTAGAGGTAGTAGGAGGAGAAGATGGTTTTGGAGTAGAGGGAGTAGAAGGCGTAGCTGCAAGAGTTGTGATTTCAAGCTTCATTCCTGAGCTGCAATGTCCTGATGTTCCACAAATGAAGTACCTCTTTCCTGGAGAAGTTAGAGGAATGACTGAACTGCCATCATTGTAAACCTGAATCAGGTTACTTGGCTGGCAAGCATCGTAGTCTGATTTTGGAACTTCAATCACGTTATGGTTTGGAGAATATTGGAAACCTTAGAAAAATCGAACAAAAATCGTCAAAACTACAAGTAAGTATTCTTTTTTCTTCAAAATCTAAAGCTTGGTTTTGATCCATATATACTATATAAAATAGAAAAAAATAAACAATATTGATGCAAAGTACAAGATCATTCACAGATGATGATTTTATTTAATTCAAAATGTGTATCATATCAAGTTATTTTATTATGCTTACTGAGACTGTCTCCGACTAAAAACGTCTGAGATGATACCCAAGTTTGTAGGTCGGTGATCTGGTCCCACGCACCATTGGCGCCTCCCACTGTGTAAGTTGCTGCCATGGCGAGTTGAATGAGCATGGCTGCCATAACAGGCAGACTTAATAATACTCTTTGCATTGCCATGTTCGGATTGATTGGTCTAGAATAGAAGAGATGATCAGACTTGAACAGGGGAGATCGATACAGAGAGCAGCTAATGATATATTTTGTCAGTGAAAGAAATATGGGATGTGGGTTTGGGCATAGGAGTTATATATATAACGTTGTCTAAAGGGACAAAGAGAATAACTTTCGTAGAGAAAAATGTTTGTCGTTTGATTTAGTCGTTGAGAGTTGGTTTAAGTCTAATGACAGGTTGTTTTATTGGGTTTCTAATTTTATTATTTATTTTGGATCAATAATATAGCATTTTTTTTTGGTATTAAGAAGTTTGAAAATGAAACTATAATCCACCACTGCTTGCTTCACTAGCATGTTTTGATATTAGAGAACAGAGAAAGCTAATATATTTCTCTTCCCATTACTAATAGATATTTATTTAATTATATATAAGTACTGGCAAGACTAGGACAGGTGTAAGGAATATAGTAAAAATAAAAATAATAATGTATATGGAGTTGTTAATGGTGTTCACATGAAAGGTGCACCTAATCCAAGCAAGCAATCATCCAACCCACAATTGCAGCTAGCTAGGGAATGAATAAACAAAATATATGCGCAGCGGTTAGTGTTTGGGTAATATATATATGCAGGCACGACGTCCAAACTTGGTCAATAAAAGCAATATATTTATATTATGGGGAAAGTGTATCGAACATTAGATCTAGCTAGGGTCTGGTTTGATCGATTTAGAAAAAGTCAACACGAAGCGATCATATCAACAATTTATACATTAATTATTAATGATCAAAACCATTAAATTATTTATGAGTAAACACACGCCACCAAATTATCTAGTGTTTTTTTTTAATGGAAATTTTCAAAACTATTTGCAATTATAGAAGTACATATTGAAAGATCAAGAAGTTTTGTGAGATTAGTAATAGCGTGGAATAAAATCAGTGCATCTCAATATTGTACATAATAAGCTGCTTATTTATTTATTTGTGATGTACTATAGTTGAGTTCTGCCATGGTATATATAATTATATTTTATATATATAGTATTTAGTTATTATGTCATTATTTATTTATAGATAATGGTTGAGATCACTTGTAAAATTGTCTAAAATACTTCAATAATTATGTCAATCCAGAATATATGAAATTAATATTTTTATCAAATATAATTACTGCCAGTAATACAAAATAGAGTGTTGCAATTTGGCACCTTAAAGTGTCAAATACTACATGATGTAGTATTCTATGATTGGTTAGTGGTATCTCATTATACTTGAGTGTTGTTATTTGACACTTTATGGTGTCCAACAGCACATGAGGTGACACCTCATGATTGGTTAGCGATACCCTATAATACTTATTACATTCAAATAAGTGGGACCTGATATTGGATTGCACCAATAGCGATATCCCACCTCCTTGTGGTGTTGAGCACCAGTAATGCCCCTTAGCAATTCTCATTATACTTATTAAAATTAAATAAGTGAGAATCGATATTGAATTACACCAATATCATTATGACACTTAGTTGTGTTGTTAGGCACTAGTAATGCCTCATAGCAATTCTCTACAAAAATAACATACCATTTGTATTTTTGGAAACAAAATAGAACCAAATACTCTTAGAATAATTAAACAAGTAAAGAGGGCACTATAGACAAAACATCTGCTTGCATTGGCTCGAGGCCCAAGTGGCTTTCCACTATTAGACTATGTGTTGAAAAAGTTTGTGATATTCAATTTGGACAGACCAAATTAAAAACAAAAAAACATTTGATCCGATTTTGTGGGATTGCCCTTGGGTAAGAATTTTTTCTCAAATGTCTATAATATGAAGATGCCAACCAAAGCAAATAAGTTAGGTTGGCTAGCTCATCTCTCTACGAATGATCAAGCCAAATTATGCTCTAATTCATGTCAAATACTACTATGATAAATGTCGTTAATGATATGTTAGAGCATTTTTTTTATTCATTTGATAGATTATATATCTTCCATAGAAAGTGTGTGGGCTCATATTTATTGGAGCTTGAATTTTAGTAAGAAAAAGCTAAGAAAAAATGCAAGGAAAGAAAAAAGTGTGGAAAAGAAAAAAATGAGTGGAAAATTTTTTTCTTATAAAAATATTTTCTCATTAATAAAATCAGAAGGAATGAAATAAATTCTTTATCGAAAAAAAAAAATTATATTTATATAATTTATTAAATTTTTTTGTCGATATACAATTTTTTTAATAAATTCTACTCCTCTAAACACATTCATTTTCTCTCTAGCTTTCTCTACATTACTTTTTTCTATCTACCAAAATACAATATTACTTTTGCTTACAATTTTTCTCTTACTTTCGCTGTTGCTTACAATTTTTCCCTCACTTGCACTTTCTCTCTAAACAACCAAATGTCTACACCAATTTCTTTTCACTTTCTCTCTAAACAAACAAACATCTATACTTTAATATATGTAAAAATGTATGTATATACATACATATTACGTTATAAAATAAATACTACTCCAAAAAATCTCTCTCTCTCTCTCTCTCTCTCTATATATATATATATATATATATATATGCTATAATCTGCAATATGAATGTTAAACTCGTTGAGAGACATAGAGGGAGCCAAGCAAAATTAGTTTTACCCACTCACCACTTTTTATTGAACTTCACTAGTTTTTTTCCCCTTTTGTCTACCCAAAATCCAAGTTCCATTGTAATCTAGTCATTTAAAATTGGATTTTAAGTGCTATAAAGTGTCCCACATAGAAAATATGTCCATGTAGGCACATTTAACCATTTATAAAAACATGAATTTTTTTTCTTCTATTATCTAAATTAACTTTCCATTTTACTTTTTATAATCTTTCATTCTATAATTTATAAAAAGGTTAAATGAGGTGTTTTATAAATATGATAAATTACTTTTTATTAACTTGGTTGGTTATATATCAATTTTTTGTAATATTTTTTCCCAAACGAATACAAAATTTAGCATAATGATGAAGAAATTCCAATTAAGAAACATCTAAAATCTTATAATTCCATATAATAAGATATTTAGTTTATTATTAGTACGTGACAGACACAAACAATTATTACTAGTTTGCTAAATATATATATATATATATGATCTTTTATATATATAATTTAGTCTATAGAAGATTTTGATCTTATATTTCAACTTATAATTATTAGTTATATAAAAGTTTATTCTACATTCAAAAATAATTTATTTTTATTAAACATAATGACTAATAATTTCATATTCGCAATAAATAAAATATTATTAATATAAAATTGAAAAAAAGGACAACGAGCATGACTATACAGGAATATAATTATAGTCGAAATAACGTGGATGGAAATATATGTCTCGTATAATTTGCATACTATTCCTTCAATTTTCATTATTTATTTTTTAAATACAATAAGCTTCATAAATTATTCCCTTCCTTGAATATGCAAAATATAAAATTAATCAAACTCACAATGAATTATTTTAAGCGCGAGGTGACCGATGGCGCCGACGGCATGGCAGAAAGAAGGTAAGTGGATGTGGTGGCCGGAGGGAAGTGCTCATATGGCTGAGACACAAGAAGATTGTAGGGACCCAATTAGACAATGAGCCCTTTTGAGCTCTCTCAACTATTGGAAAAATAATAAAAACATTCGTTGATAAAATTATCACAAACGAGAAGACTACTGAAGTTTGAGAAATTTTAAGGTCTATTCTCTCTCTCTCTCTCTCTCTCTCTCTCTCTCTCTATATATATATATATATATATATAATTGGAAATCTCAAAAAAATTGAAGAGTTACGTTGTACTATATATGTACTTCCAGGACTTATAATAACAATGAATCGAAATACAAGATTCACCTACAAATATTGTAAAACCTTGTATATATACATATAGTTGTAATTTGTAGGGAATCACTACGCACGTGCCTCGCTAATAATCGTACAAATTGTGCTTCACCAATATTAATGGATATAGTAGATCCACCCGATTTGTTTATTTAATACTTATGTCCTCTTTTAGAAGAAATCAACAATAATACACTGCAGAAAAGGTGATCTAGCGACCACCAAATTGTTTTTATAAATGGAAATTATCAAAAACTATTTGGAATTATAGAAGTAACAAGAGATTAATAGCGTAAAGTAAATAAATGCATCTGTTTGCACTTAGTATAAGTTGCATATTTATTTATTTATATTGACTTATGGTGCACTATATATATATAGCTTTTTCTAGACGAACTATAATTTACTTCTGTTGTATAATGTTGCAACTTCCATACAACAAGTCTCAACAAAGATCAAAATATTAGTGGAAACAATCTTACAATAAAGCATAAAGTTAAAAGAAATGAACACCAAACGATTTATACTAGTTCATATCAAATGTTGATCAAACATCCAGTTTAAGTAGTGCTAATTGAATCCTTTGCATCTCGAACCTAGTCTTTATTACTTGGGTTCTCTTGGATGCGGTGTGGCTGCTTCCTGGGTTCTCTATGGGTAGATCTATTGTGAAAAATGGTGAGAACTAATCACCTCCACTATCTATTTTAATCTGATACTTTTGTAGAACCTATGACTAGAAATATATATAGGGTATACAAGAATAATTACATTAATCACAGAAATAGGAATCGATTCCTATTATTAGGAAATCCAAAGATCAAACATTAATATCCCATTTTTTCTAACCGTCAACACTCCCTCAAACTGGACTATAGATATTGATGAGTCCAAGCTTGTTTACAAGAAAATCAAATGCTTGTTCAGATAGTCCCTTCGGGAGAATATCACCTAGATGTTGATCAGTGTGCACATATCTAATGTTGATAATTCCTCTATCAATTTTTTCTTTAATGAAGTGACGGTCAACTTCCACGTGTTTGGTTCTGTCATGATGTATAAGGTTATGTGCAATGCTGATAGTAGATTGGTTGTCACATTAGAGCTGAATAGGAGCTTCATATTCAACCTTCAATTCTTCTAGTAGACGTTTGATGCATATAGCTTCACACACTCCATGTGCCATGACTCTATACTCTGCTCCTGTACTGCTTCTTGCCACCACAGTTTGCCTTTTACTTCGTCACGTGACCACATTCCCCAATACCATTGTGCAATATCCAGATGTAGACTTTCTATCATCAACTGAACCGGCCCAGTCTGCATATGTGAACACTTCAACCTTTCTCTCAGTTGTCTTCCTGAAAAAGAGGCCATTTCCTGGTGTTTGCTTGAGATATCTCATAATTCTATTCACTACATTGAGATGTCCCTGACATGGATCATGCATGTATTGACTGACTAGACTCACTACAAAAGCAATGTCGGGTCTAGTATGTGAGAGGTAGATGAGTTTTCCTACCAACTGTTGGTACTTCCCCTTGTCAACTAGACTTCCTTCAAACATTTTTCTTTTGTCTCCAAGCTCAATTGGAGTTTAGCTAGGCTTGCTTCCGAGCATGCTTGTCTCCTTTAGAAGATCTTGAGTGTATTTTCTCTGGGACACGGAAATACCTTTTTTACTTCTAGCAAATTCCATACCCATAAAACATTTGAGAGCATTGAGATCTTTGACTTCGAACTCCTTTCCCAACATTTCTTTGATTGAGTTTTTCTCCTCAGTGTGATTATTAGTGATAATTATGTCATTAACATATACGATTAGTACCATAATTTTTCCATTTCCTGAGTGTTTGACAAAGAGAGTGTGATCAGTCTGGCCTTGTATATATCCAAGCCCTTTGAAAACTTTTAGGAAACAATTAAACCATGCTCGAGGAGATTTTTTCAAGCCATAGAGTGATTTGTTCAGTTTGCAGACTATGGTTGTCTTGAGAGATTCTTCAAATCCCGGAGGTTGACTCATATACACTTCTTCTTCAAGTTCCCCATTAAAGAATGCATTCTTTAAATCAAGTTGATGCAATTCCCAATCCATGTTAACAGCTAGCGAGAATAGAACTATGATAGTGTTGAGTTTGGCAACTGGAGCGAACGTTTTCGTGTAGTCAATTCCATAGGTTTGAGTAAACCCCTTGGCAACTAACCGAGCTTTGTACCTCTCAATAGATCCATTTGCATTTTATTTGACGGTGAACACCCATTTGCACCCTATTACCTTCTTGTCTGGCGGTAACTCCACTAATTTCCACATTCCATTACGTTTAAGTGCTCTTATTTCTCCAAGCACTGTTTCTTTCCACTGGGGAGAATCAAGTGCTTCTTCGATATTCCTGGGAATCACAACATTTGATAGATTCGAGGCGAAAGCTTTAAATGGAGATGACACTTTTGAGTAAGAAATGAACTTTGAAATGGGGTGTTGGGTGCATCATCTGGTTCCTTTCCTTAATGCAATAGGAATATCTAGATCTGACTGTTCGTTAGATGGGAGAATTCCTGGATATTTTGAGGGAAGTGGTTCCATCACTGGATTGGGCGTTTGACTGTGCTGAGAATTTGTAACTTGTTTATTTCTTTCTCTCCTAGAATACACCGGAATCTCTTTCTGTACGTTTTGTTCTTGAGGATGTTCTTCTGGTTCAGTGATTTTAGGAGAGGTTGGTGGATTTTCTGGAGAGATAGTTGGATTTCCTTGTTCAGAAGGGAAAGTCTGGATATCTAGTTTAGAAGAAAGTGGAGTGGAAGAGGTAAATGGAAAATGAGTGGTTAAGGGTAATTCTAACCCCCACGGCCACTGAGCTTCTTGCTGGTGATGGTTGAGCTCCCCCTGAAGTGATGTGGGAATGAAGTAAGGAGTATCCTCGAAAAATGTGACGTCACATGAGATGAATGTTTTTTTAGTGAGGGGACAATAACACTGATAACCATTTTGGCTAGGAGAGTAACCCCAAAACACAGTCTTAATGGCTCTAGGATCAAATTTATTCCGATGGTGGGAGTGAACATGCACAAAGGCAATGCGACCAAATAATTTAACTGGTAGAGTATTTGTAGAGGTGTGAGGATATAGATATCGAAGAATAGAATATGGTAGTGCAACCAAATACTTTAACTGGTAGAGTATTTCCACGTATGCCGATATATCGCAGCATAGGGGTCGATATATCGCCTACGGAAGATACGAAAAACACGTCGACTTTTGCACAAACGAAAACACGAGCCTGTGATATGCTGGTAGGGGCGATATATCGCCTACCCTAGGTGATATATCGGCTCCAGTGGCATGTTTTCAAACTTTGTAGAAACCGAGCTTGATTCATTCCTTAACCTCTTGATTTTCCTCTGAACGATTTTGACCGAGTCCAAGGCTCCTGTTGAACGAATATTCAAATATTTTTCAATTAATATTCATTATTTTATTCAAGCTAAAATGAGATATTTTCATTCCTTGAACTCTATAAATAGGACCTAGTGCCCAGCCATTTATCTAATTCTTCAAGCTGTGTCAGAGCCTTCAAGCTGCTAGGGTTACTATAGAGTGATACACTTGGGTTTGGGATAAAAACTTTATCATCTTAAGCTTCATAAACACTTGGGAAGTAAGATATAGTGTGTTTTCAATATTGAGGTGTAGATCGGTTCTAGGGCATCCGAAGGTATTCCTATTCTTAAGTTCATTTCTATATGGTTCTTTAGTTTTCTTTACTCAAATCCTAACTTGTTGTTTTCGATTCTTGGTTAGGTATTTAAGTTCTTTGAACTTAAGGTTTCTTTTCGGTAAGCTTCTTCTTGGTGGTTTAGTTCTCTTCTTTATCATCTCTTTTCTTTAGAAATACTCACCATTCTTATTGTTGGTTTTAGGAGTGTTCCAAATTCCGTCCTTGCTCTCAAATATCCTGGTGTTGGTAAGGAAAATATGATAGATTTTATGTGTATTTATATGTTTATGTTATGATATGTTTATGCTATGATATGTATATGTATGATATGTTTTTAGTCCTTGAGTATATGATTTGTTTAGATAACAAGCATATAGTTTGTTTAGATAACAAGCATATAACTTGTTTAGATAACAAGCCCTAATAATATATTCCTTGGGCATATGATTTGTTTAGATAATGAACCCCATAAATTTATATGACTTGTTTATATAACAAGCCCTGTAAATTTATGGGCATATGATTGCCTAGCTAGCAAGCCCCAAGAAGAATGATGGCCATTGTAGTCTTACAGGATATATATGTTTTTTTTTGTATATGTTTATGCTATCTTTTTATGCTTATATGTGTTAGTATATTTTCCTTGTTGGGCATTAGGCTCACTCCTTTATTTTTAATGTGATGTAGGAAAATAGATATGGAGGCGGAAGGATTTTTGGTAGCTTGGCTTGTATATTAAGGATGAAGGGATTCAATGGACTGTGTGAAGATTCGAGGACGACGTTATTTTTAGTCTCTTTAAATTATGTTTTTATGTATTTTCCGCATTTAGCTTTGTAAACAACTTCATTTAATTTAAATTTATGTTTTATTTTAAAAAAATGGGATCCCATACTTCATTTAATAAAGTTATGAATATTTCGTATGCATGTTTTCTAAAAAACAGTGGCTATGTCTAGTAGTTTTAATGGTTGGGTCATTACAAGGACAACCATACTTCCCTTTAGTCGCAGATCCAGCTAAGTTTTTCATGCACAATGAAGGTGGAAAATTGTATACAACGAGCATTATTGACCGACAACTATATGTAGAACTCATATTTTTGTAAGGGTTGATCCCATCAGCAGCAAGTCCTAGTCGAAGGTTGTATGGTTCAAGTGAAAAATCTAGCCATCTCTCATTTGCCCATCCATTCTTTTATTAGTTGAATGCCACTTTAAGCATGCAATTGTCTCTTCATTTCTGAACATCCTTTGAAACCTTGGTGTAATAGGAAAATACCTTAACAATTTTGCAGGCTGCCCTTGTAGAATCTCCTTTGTGTGTTCATTTTGCTTCCATCTTGGATAGTGACAGGTGGGACACACTTGGGAATTAGCATTTTCTTTTATGAACAAGCAACAATCATTCACACAAGCATGTATATGCTTATAGTTCAAATCAAACATCTTTAGAAACTTATTAATTGTATACATAGATGTTAGTAGGAGATTATCTTTTGGCAACATTGCTTTAATCATCTCCAACATCTCACAAAAGCCAACATCTGAGAATCCATGCTTTGTTTTTAGATTGTATAGCTTGAAGATGGATGAAATTTTGGTGTATTTCAAACAACCTTCATACAATGGAGATTCAACATCTCCTAATAGACTATCAAAATCATCATCGTTGTTATCATCATCCAAATCATTGACATTACTTGAACATACTCTAGCAACCCGAAATAAATTATATGTAGAGCTTGTCTTTGTCATGCTACTTTTAACTAGATCTTCCCCATGATGAAACCATGTTTTGTATGATTTGTCCATGCCGTACAAAACTAAGTGTTCTACAACTTCCGAAATGTCTTAGATTCTGACATTTGTTGCATAGACAAAGAATCTTACTTGGAAAATTGGCATTCATTACTGCAGTCTTCACAAACTCCCTAGCTTTTCTCTTATATTCATTTGTAGCTCTACAATTTTGAAGGATACTTCAATAATAAAATACCAAACCTTAAACTTAAACTATATAATTTATTTGCTAACCTGTTAAGATGAATCCAAGTTTTACCCATATGCATATCATAAGCATAGATATAAAAAAGCTAATCACAACTCATATGTATAATGTTTA
The DNA here is from genome assembly GCF_963169125.1 of Humulus lupulus. Classification (NCBI taxonomy): domain Eukaryota; kingdom Viridiplantae; phylum Streptophyta; class Magnoliopsida; order Rosales; family Cannabaceae; genus Humulus; species Humulus lupulus. Next base: position 31,331,635 of record NC_084794.1, on the reverse strand, counting down.
TTATTCAAACCCTAAGGTTGGGGACATGAAAACTAACCTTATTCACACTCCCAGATGAGATATCTGTCAATATAATTAAACCAATTCAAGCAAACACAATTTATTTGTAAGAAGATAGTACATAATTCTAGATAAAATCCGACATCAATTCCCATATAATAGTGACCTAACCATCTATCAATACCAAGTAAAACAATTCAAACAACACACAATAAGTTTTCTTCCTTATATCACCACAACACACAAACAAATTTTCCAGAACCTACTTCTCTAAGACACACAAGTTTTCAACTTTTCGTTATCACCGCAACACACAATTTTAATATCAGAATCTACTTCTCTACGGATGAATATTTAAGATAATCAAACTCCTCTAACATTTGTATGATATTAGTAAAAGAGTTAAGAGAACATACTTACGTACCTCTTGCAATTAATAATCAAGTAAATTAACTTTGCAATGCTCCTTGCCAATTCGATCCACAACCTAAAGAATATAATCAATACCTAAAAGATTAATACAAAATTAAAATTAAATGATAAAATAAGTAAAAAATTTCTTTTATATATTAATTTTTGGGTATATATGGTTATCATATTATTATAGGGACTAAGGAAAAGAATAGTCAAAACTAACAGTGTTGAATAAAAATGAAGAATCATCATCCAGAATGTGTTCTTTGTCAGCATAAACAAAAGCATTTTTGAATAAAATAATGTTTTGACTATTTAGCATTTGATGTTTTTTTGTATTGAATGCCCACCAAAAAGAGAAGGAATATATATATATATATATATAATATGAAAAATGTTACAACACTAATAAAACTAAAGCATAAAAAAAGTTTGGAGTTTAGTGAAATAAAGAAACCTGGTAAAAATTTACAACAACAATAATTGCTAATATATATATACACATAATTAAGAAGCATAGTTATTAAACATCATTATTATTAAGAAGTTATATAGCTAGTTAAAGAGATTGATTGACTAGCTACAATAATTGTCGTCAACTATTTAAACAAAACATACCCAAAATAATTAATTTTTGAGTTACTTAGCAAACAAAAATCAAGAATTTATTGTGAGAATAACAACAAGCTAAGAGTTTAACACAAGGCATCACCTTCCACAATCTACATTTGTCAGACAAAGCTCATATTTCTTGCTCTACTGCTTAAGTTGAGCTCTTATGTGAAATTATACAAGTTTCCAAGTAACTTGGTTTCTCATATTTAAAAAAAAAATGCTTGATGGTCTCCCTGTACTCATGCCCATCGATGCCAACTTGTAGGTACCGGCCGATGTGTAAATTCCTATTTCAAATGATAAAGTCGCTAAGTGGGCTATTGTTAATCCAAAATAACAACAACAAGAATAATAACTAGTAGTAATAATAGTAAAAAAAAAGGATTTTGGACACAGAATACTATGAACCTTGTAAAAATATGTATTTTTTTGTATAGCCTTTATAATTTGATGTGTCATAAACTAGAACATATATAACTTATCGAAAATAACACATGAATATGCAGTAAAGATGTGCATAGGTAAATATATATATAATTTAAATAAGCACATAACAACATACTCAATAAAATTAAGATAGGTTTTAAGAAAAGTGAGCACTAAAGCTTAAGAATAGATCTTGATCTAATAGAGTAGCAAGTTGAGATGAAGTGAGGTGACTTATCAATTATTGCTTCTGTTTTTTAATGGTTGAAAATAGGGGAAGTCTTATTTAGATTTGGAATACTAGTGCAGTCAAATATGATATTAATAACTCCGTTATTTTTCTTTTCATATTTTCATGAAACTTGAAAAGGTAAAATGCAACATCCTATTATTAGCTGATACAAACTTGATTGATACTTTTCATATTGGCTTAAATGAACTTTAACATTTTATATATATATATATATATATTACATATCACCTAAGCAAATTAGCGTAGTCATTGATGATTGTTGCTTATTATGACCATGGAAATGTGTCCCTAAAGCTAATGTGGAGGGTGGGTCTTGGCAAGTCACACGATTAGTGGATCAGAAGCTATACATATATAATGTACAAAGTACCCAAATAGAAAAATCTTGGAAGACATGGAGAAGAGTCATCTAGCATTGAACACATAATTGCTAGCAAACCAAATTTAACTTATCCTTATATAATAATAAGAAGTAAAAAAACTGCTAGGAAACTCACATAAATTCTAACAAGATAAACTCGCATATAAAATATATTGCATTATTAAATTTACAAGTATATATAAAACCAAACACTAGTTTTACATAAAAAGAGAAGCATGTATGTTACCAAACGGTTGAACTAGTATGCCCACAAATTCATTTCATAGGTCTTGATTTTAGGAGTTTCAAATATTCTTGGTGACATGATATTCTGGTTTTTTCCCCTATCTTTAATCGAATGTTATGCTTATTTCTATCTTAAGAAAAGATTAAAATAATATTCCACAAAGATTCTAATAGCCAAATAACGCTTAAAATATGTGGTCTTGTCCTATGTTATAGTAGTTAAATATAAGAAATAGATGGATATCAACATACTCTTATTCTTAATCAACTAAGTCATAAAGTTTTATTTAGGAATTTTCAGTTGGAGAACAAACATGCTTAGCTGACTTATTTATATAGATATTATATTTATTAAATACATAAAAATGAATGCCAGGGGATATCTTCCAATGCATGATAAGAAAATCTAAAGAGAAATTGTATCAAACACATTGTCTGCATTTGTAAGAATAAAATAAAATATATAAAGATACTGCGTGAGATTAGAAAAAAATTGAGTTACCTTAATAGTCTTAACTAGAAGCTTCAACTACAAATCAACATGATCCAGAGATGACTTATTGACTTGAAGCTTTTTCATAGTAAGGAAAAGGTACAAAAATCACATCTAATAATAGAGAGATATCAAATATTTAAATATTTAGAGAGACCCAAAAGTGGTCACTCCTCTCTTCTTCTTTTTTAAGTTCAAAACAATTAAATAATATATCAGTATGAAGAGATAAATAAAATAAAAATGAAATAGAGAGAAGAAAAAATATTACCTTGTTGTTTACTTTCTGACCAAACAGAGAGAAGCAAGACCATTTCTCCAAATCTTAGAAAATAGGAATAAATAAGAAGAAATTGAGATAGATATAACGAGAAGAGAAAATCGTCCACAATCATAAACAATAAATAAAGCATAGAGGAAGAAGATAATATAATGATGACATATATATATTTGTGTGTATATTTATAGAGAGAGAGAGAGAAATTGAAGAGACACTACCTTAGTAGGACCGTTCTAAGGTTTGGGAATGCTCAGAGGCATGTGGAGCCAAAATCAATTAGCAATATGTTCCAAAGAAGGCCAATATAATGTGTACTTATGATTTTCTAATATAAAATAGCTTATCATGTGTCTAACCAGAGAGAAATGTAAAGAGACAAAGATAAAGTGTTGGGTCTGTCCAACTGTTGAGGCTTGAAGATGGAGGCTGCATTCGAGAAAAGTGGTTGTGTTAAAGGTTCAATCTTTACCAAAAAAATTTAGCTAGGGTTAGGGAGAATATAGAGGGCTACCAGGAAGCAAAAAGAAGGGGGAAAAGAAAGTTTACTATATATAATAGGGAAAATAATATAACACACATAATTTCATTTAGCGCTTTTTTTTTCTTCTGTTGCCACGTTTTAATTTAATTTGTTTGGCTTACCTCATTTTTCTTATACATATATGATAATACTTTTTCAATAGTCTTATAATGATGTGTTATTGAAAAAGGATTTTGGTGTAGTGGATAGAGCCATTCCTACTATGGAGATCGCCAGACGAGTAGTGGTCTTAGATCGGCTTTCCTTTGAAGCAAAGAAATGAAGACTGCTCATAACCAATGAGAACCTGAGGAGAGTTGGTTTGCTCGATACCCACCATGCCAATGAAGAAGGCGTTACTGGTGGAGGAACTGCTGAGGAAGCAGTAGAGGAAGGACTGAGGCGTTCTAACTAGTCTAAAGCAATCTCTGTCCCTCAGAGGAAGACAACGGGGATCCACATAAGGGAACAAGGTGATGCTCCTCGCCCTCGAGCCTCAGCACTTTCTGTTGACAAAGGAAAAGGTAAGAAAGTTCTAGAAGGTGAGGAGGATGAGCCCATGTCTTCTAACGATGATGAGGGGATTCCACATAATATAATATTCCTTTTTGTTGTGTGTATGCTGTGGTCGTAGGCTGTTTTGAAAAGTCTTTTGAGTTATATAACATTTTGTATAAGTATACTGCTTATTTATAAATTTTCATGATCTAATACACTCGAATTTTTTTAACTACAGCCTTGTCTGATTCAGAGATGTTCAATCTCTATGCTTCCCCTCCAGCTTCGGCCAAAAAGAGCACCAAGAGAAATGTGACTCCAGGAGTCGGCTCGAGCAAAGAGCTAATAGCAAAGCAGCAAAGGAGTGATCCTCTTGCTTGCAGATCTTTTGCTACTCCTTTGACGATGCCTTCCAGCAAAACGACACAAACTCGTCCCGTTGTTGCTCTTGAGCAGTAGGACACTCCATCCCCTGCTCGCAGAATGGATCCTCTCCCAGACAAGAAGGAACGAGTGAAGGAGAATTTGAAGGCAAGTGCTTGCTCCATCTCTTCCTGGGTCTAGACCATTGTTCAACAATCATCGAGCGTTGATGCTATCTTCAAGCATAGAATGCGTCGGTCGACTTCAGCCTTGGATGAGCACTGTCCGAGATCCTTTTGCTGAGTTGCTCTCTATTTGCTTCTCAATATTTTCTTTCATGTCTTATACTTGTTTATTCCTTTCATGTGCTTCATCCTATCTTGCTTTGTTTCTATAGGGTGTTATTACTCTCACCAACACTCATGTCGAAGCAGTCAAACTCAAGGACACCTTGAGGAAATCATGGGATGTCATAAAGCACTTTAAGGACAGCCACACTCTCCAATTTCTATCTGCTCGGGAATTGCAGAAGGACCTCGATAGCATAAATAATTAGATCAATAATAAAAGCAAAGTGATCAAGGTGCTCGAGGAGTCAGGGGCAAAACTCAAGTGCCAGTTGGAGGAGCTTGAGGAGAAGAAGAGCAGTGTCAATGTTTGTGTTAAACAATTTGAGGTGCAATAGCTCAAGTCAGTAGAGGAGAAGAAGCTTATCGAGGAAGAGCTTCAGCATGAAAAAGAGTCTCACTCCTCAAACTTGAACAAGTTCAAGAGTGCGACCATCAATTGTTTTTTCATGTTTTGGAAAAACAATAAGGAGGCCAACTTTTACTACATCCCCACTCATCTTTGCGACAAAGAAATCACCAAGTACGTTGCTCGAGAAGAGGAGGAGCTTGCTGCTGTTGTTGAAGAAGTCCCTACCACTCCTGGAGTTGAGCAAGAGGAGCTTGAAGGGGAAGATTTTGATGTATTGGAGCCTTGGGGAAGGCATCTTATTTTTTTTATTTCACCTTGGAGCTTAAGGTTCTTGGTGCAAAAACAATGGCTGGCTGAGCAGCTTTTAATCTCGAATAATATGTGTGTTTAACCAAATTTTGACTGGATAATATCGCTACTACGAATAAGACACGTGGCGTCATACCACATTAAATTGAGAATGCTGGTCAGAATGAGTAGCTGCTCGAGGAGGCTATGTCAGATTATAAAAGGTTTTTTTTGCAAAGAGCCAATAACCTACTCGATGATGAAGCAGACTAGTGACATCTCATTAAGTTGCTCGAAGTACAAGACTTGTTTGTTAAGCAGTACGCTTTACCCAAAGATCTGGGTTTTACGAGGCACTATCAAATATTCCAAGATATTTATGTAATTGATATTTAAATTTTATTATTCCTATGTATTGATCCCACACCTACATGTGTAGGGCCTAGATTTGCCTCTAAGGGCCCATAGCCCATTAAGACTCTCTATAAATAAAGGGTTTATTCAATCATTAACCCTAAGTGAAAAAGAGGAGAGAAAAAGCTAGAGATTTCTTTTGTAAGCCTCTAAGCACAAAACCCTTCGAATTGTATTATTTCGTTAGCTTAAGAAACTCAGTTGAACCCTATTTCTTCTTGATCTTAAGAGTGACCTTTTTTTGATAAATAAAAATGCAAGAGGACGTAGGTCACTACTAACTCTTTGGGCCGAACCATTATAAAATTATTTGTGTTGTTTACTTGATTCCAATTCGATTAATTCTTATTTTGTGGTATAAATTGACTCAATGTCATTGACCAAAACACTGGTCAACATTTTGGTACTTTTGTTGAGAGTTGAACTCAAGATCTTATTCTATTAGATCCACCTGAAATAATGGATATCACTACTAGAAGCCAAGGTCAAGAGCCACGGGGGGGAACCCTAACACTGCCCAACCTGAAAGCCCCCTGAGTAGTCAGAACCCTCCTTTATGCCCTGCTCATCCATCTCATCATCTTGGAAACCTACCTCCACCAGCCACATTTAGGCATGATGAGCCCCACTTGGACTTAGGAGAAGAACTGCACCCCGACCTTGAACAACTCAAAGGGGTCGTGGGGAAGATGCATGAGCAATTCATTGCCATGCATGAAAGTCAGGCAGTTGCTTAAGAGGCTATATCTAAAGCCCTCAACAAACAATGACAAGATTTTCCAACTTGGATGGATCAAAGAAAGCTGACCGCCATAATGTTGAGGCAGCAAGGTTACTAGAGGCTGTCTTGTCATAGAATCAAGCAACAAGAACCCGACTAGTGAGTCCTCAGCCTGAGAACATGAGTCAAGAAAATTCTAAAACCCAATGACCAACTAATAAAACCCTAGAACCTGCCCAAAGATCACAGTCTTGTGACCAAGTAGTCCCTCATACACATGAGAGGAGCCATCATTCCTAAAGGGGAACTTAACAAATGGTGCATCGAGCGCCCCACCAAGATGAATAGGTGCTTCCTAATAGGGAGAAAGGTTGTGTTAGACAAGTGTCTGGATCTAGAAGACCTGTTAATGAGTACACTAGGATAATAGCCCCAAGAGGAGGGCAGCCTTAAAATTCTGAAGCCGGTCCACAGTAGCGATAGCCAAGGAATGAAAGACCCACTAACCAGAATTGAGGCCAGCCACCTCACTGTGCCTGTAATGCCCTGGATAGCCAAGACTGCTACACTATGTACTTATAAAGGTGCATGACTTGCTAATCAAGTCATTTAGTTAAAAACGTGTTTACTAAAATCATTAATGCGCTAGGGTTAAAAGGTTTTGGTCTCAAAAGACACTTTTCATGTAACTAAACATTTTTACACATGGGATCCCAAAAGGAACAACGTTTAAAAGTCAATTTACAAAATTTCCAGAGCAAAAAAAACCACTAGCCATTCTAAAGGCAAAACAGATGTTTATGGTTCTCCTGTCTCTGTCTTCCCTCAACCGTGGCGGCTAAGCAGCTGTTCATGTACATTCTGCTCCCAGAGCTCTCCAAATCAAGGCTGATCAAGCTTGCCCTTGCCTTTACCTGCACCACCCATGAGACAAGGCCCAGCAAGAAAGCGTAATATCATAACACAAGTAATAATAATAATAATCATAAACTCCTTAAGCATGTCTAAACATTTAGCAATCCCTGATAGACATATAACTCATTAACATAACCATGAATTCACAAGCTAACACTTAGCCATTCAGCATATCATATTCAATAATCAACCACAACAACCAGATTACACAATAAATAGGGTCAACACCATTAGGCCGCACCCCCTGTTTACCCCACTGACTCCGGCCCGCTTAAACTGAGCTCAGTGCATAATAAGCTGTCCTCAGCTACTAGTGGCCGAGTCGCGCCCTGTGCGCAAGTGTAAACTCTGACACTCTTAGGCCGTTTGTCTACTATTTACATGGCATAATACCATCCTCTATAAAGCATATAAAACAAGGAAACCTTAGTCCCATTATGATTCCACAACCGAGTGCAGTTTTCTTACCTTTAATTTCCAAACGCTCCGATTACGAGATATGCCCCTTGAGCACGATCCGTCTCCCGAGCCCTAGCTTTTACCTAGTCACAACCAAGATAAAGGATTCCATTAATATTCAAATACAGATTTCTAGGTGAAGTTCTAGCTTTCGGAACATCGAATTCCACCAAGCACGGTGGTGGAATCGATCCCGAGCACCCTAAGTTAGGTTCTCGCGCTTAAAACCTTCAAATAACCAAAAATGCCCTTAAGGACCGCGACCCTAAAAACCTGCACCGCGACCCGCCCCCTAAAACAAAGGCTAGGCCTCTCTGATCACAGACACGCACCGCGGCCTTGCCCTGTGGCGCCGCGGTGCTCCTCTACCGCAGAGCCTCCTTGGCTCTTCTTTGCTTCGTAGGGCCGCGACACTCTAGAACAGAGCCGTGGCCCAGCCTCTCGTGCCTAGAAAATCTACCATTTTTAACATCCCATCCTTGCTCAAAACCACCCAAAACCATCCTAATTCCAAAACCCATTGATCACAAAACTTCTAACATGATTCTAGCAACATAATCTAGAAAAAACCTAGCTTAGAAACTCATCAAAATCCCATTTTAATTTCTAAAACCCAAATGGTCAAGAACATAAAAACCAGCCATGGAAACACCAGAATTCAAACATTAGGTCATAAATTCAAGCTTACCTTCACTGCAGAACCACTTCTCTAAGCAAATTATGAGCTAACTCCTAAGCTTTCTGCCTTAATTCAACCTTGAAATTAAGAACCTAAGAACTCTTAGAATTCAGCTCCAAAACCTCATAATCAACTGATCAAAATGGAATTCAATGCTTACCTTAGTTTCTAGTTTGATTCCCTAGCTTCCACTGAGTTAATCCTCCAATTCCTCAGCTCAAACCTTTGAATTCCTAGCCAAATCCCCTTAGTTTTCAATGATTTCCTTGAGAGAGAAGAAGAGAGGAGAAAAAAAGGAAAGGGTCGGTTCCTTGAGTTTCCACTGTTTTCTAAGTTTTATCTATCTACAATTAAATCAATCCCGAGGCTCGGGGTATCGGAAACGTCCTCGAGGGAAAAATGGTAAAATTCCCCAATATTCCCGCATAGGCTTCCTAACCTCAAATATATCACTACAAGAAAAAAAATGCTTCTAATAAGACCAAAAATGTGTTATCAAAACATACCATAACACTTTTTGATGTGTTAAGACCGACTATGTTATTGTAGGTCAGGGTACTTTACATAACACTTTATTATTGTTATACAGATGTGTTATTATACTGTCAACGATAACACACTTTCTGTGTTATTTTAATAAATAGATAAGTGTTTAATTATATTATTTATAGTCGATTATATAACACATTTCATTACTTATAAATTTGTGTTATACTACACTTTAGTATAACACATTTTTTGTGTTATATAATGAAGTTTGCATAACAAAATTCTTTACTTATAAAAAGTGTTATTGTAATAGATATTATAACATCATCAAATGAAGTACATATAATACGATAACTTACTAATATATACTAGCATCATCAAATGAACTTGATTTTCAAATAACAAAAGGTAAAAACATTCAACATTGTATTAACAATCCACAAATTAGTTTGAAACATTCAACACTGTCATCAACAACAAAATGTTATTTAATTATTCAAGTAGTCTTAAATATTCAAATTATTGAAAAGTTATACTTTTAGCACAAAATATTCTACAGTTGCCCAACACAAAGCCTTCAAAATTAAGCCTTTTCTATTTCGCTTGTCACATCTGCAAAATAAACAAAGAAATATTTTATTGTTATTATCTAGCATCACAAATTACTTCAAGAAAAATGCTATGGAAATTATTTCCAAGAGAGGACACCACATACAAAATAATGAATTCACAACTACACCAAAGCAAACAAAGAAACCAAACACTAAATTATAAGACATTTGTTCTTTTTTGAGTATGAAAATGTACCTCTTAGAATATCAAAATATTCTACCGCTTGTCACCCCTCATATAATCCAGATAAAACATATCAAAAAATAAATAAATAACTACTGCATGCAAGGAAAAGTAAAAGTAGTCCTCTCCCGAGCAAAGCAGACATTGATATGCATCTGACCACATTTCCAAATGTAGCCAACTACTTCAATAAAAAAGAAATCAAAACAATGAAGTACATATAATACGATAACTTGCCTAGACAAAAATATGAAATTCTGATACTGTATTATAAAAAATAAAAACTGACTTTTTAGTTCTGAAGCACATCTCACATCTCAATTTTCTTTTGGTAGCTAAATCTATTTGTGCCTAAATATATAATTGAAAACTTTATGTATTATTTTGGGCATTACCATTTTATTTTGGTAGCAAAGAAAAAACATTTACCTACTAAGTTTTTGGTAGCTAAAAATAAAGTTTCAATAATTTTATTTTGCAAAATTTAGCTACTATTGTGAGAGTCTGATCTAAATCAGGTTTTTATGTTTAACAATGCTAAAGTTCTGTGTATCATAATGAAATGAATATTTGAGAGTCTAGTGAAAAACTTGTTCATTAAATGGTGTCTCCTAAGGAAATTGGCAATCTAAAAAGTCAGTGTGTGACTAATGTCCAATGCTCAATAGTGAAGAATATAGTGTCAATCAAGATCCCAAACTATGTAAACAAACTAAGTGACCTTACTAAATATGGAAATAACTAATCTAACATTACAACAAATCACATAAATGCCATAAGGTTTGCTGCATATTTATTCTTATGTGCCATTTTTTATATAGCATTTATTTATATTTTGACATGTGTCTTGTGCACCTTTTGTATTTACTATATAAATGCATTATAATCACTTAGTCATCACTAGGATTACCTTACTTTCTTTTTTGTCCCCGATCATGATGACAGAATAGCAACATGGTAGTAAGTACCTCAAAAAACTTCAAATTAAATGCTTAGCTATAACATCAAGAGAAAAATGGCATGCTCTTACAAGTAGCAAAGTTAGGTATGATAAATGAAGAACCACTAAAAGAAACATATTCAAACAAAAAAATATGAATTACTTGAAATCGACTCAAGAAAACATATACAAAGCATTTTGAGAATTCTAAATCAAATACACAATTCATATGAAACACACACATCAACATTGTCTAAGATTATCATATACTCATTCTTCAAATTCAATTACAAAGGTTTTCCCCTACATTTAAAAATAACATTAATTATAGCCAACCAGAGAGAGAAATAATTTACTTTCATGCCAAGATCAAACATTGTTTAGTTGTTTGAGGCATTTTCTCAAACATCTAACGTGCATTAGATCTGAAAAACAGAGAATGATAAAAGAATGAAATTCCTAGTACTCATAATGTCAACCTAAAATACTTATTAAATAAAAGCCTAAATACACATTCAAGATGCATCAAAATTGGTATGATAAATAAAAGATCTACTATTACTTGTTCCTCAAAACTGTTTATTTTTACTAAAGTGTTTTGGCCACTAGCAATTTTAGTCTCTCGTTTACCTTAATCACAACATTGCAACCAGAAGAAACAACACCATATGCAATACAAAATATCAACAAAGAAAAAATACAACAACTCAGGCTAGGCAGAGGTAACAAATGATACAAGAAATCATTTCTTGATGGGGTAGAGAAGTAGGCGGAGAGCAAGGAGGCGGAGATCAGGGAGGAAAAGAGGCGGGGGGAGAGAGCACAACCTGATTGAACGAAGCCTAAACCCCATCGCTGAACCAAGCTTCGCCGAACATGAAACCAACCTGCCATCCCACCTTGCGTTGCTAGCCTCCCCGTCCCAACCAAGAGCGCTGCTGCTACATTTAAGATCTGATCCAATGTTTTTGGCATGAATTATGTTCTCAAAAAAACTTAAGGCACTAGTGCTTTGTCATAAGAATTAAGGAGATACTTACAAATGCATCTGCAATTGAACTTTTCTCCCCTGACAATACACCCTTTAGTGCATCGACATTATACTCTGGGCCTCCACCTCGCAAGTCATCCAGGGTACACCAAGGAATCCCAAAGTCCACTGCATAATCAACAATTTGTTAGCATATTGAAGTGGCAATATAACATCTGAAATTCCATCTTGGTAGCCTAAATGGCATATTTCCTTGAACGAAAAAGAAAAAAAAAATTAAAACTAGCGAAAATTTTCTCACATGGATCAAATGAGAATTTCTCAATATTTTCTGGTGTAACATCAAGGATTAGCCCAGGTCCTGTGTCAAATAACTTTTGAGTAGTTTTGAAGATTATGTACGCTGAAACTTGTATATAAAAAAATTAGCTTATGGAAGTCAAAACTTTCCAACTACTAGACGCATTACCAAGGGGGCTCATCTCATCCAAGCCCTTTGAGTGAACAACTAATGCTCGTTTCATGCCAAATTGCTGCAATGCTTTAGCCATATTCAAAACCTATTCAATGAACCACAGAAACATGAAACAAGGTATTAAAAGATTATGCTTGTCAAAGAGTTGTTTAATGTGAATTACATGCAAAACACAGTGATATAGTATTTATAAGCCATTCAATCTATTTGCATTAAAGGATAGACATTATAAAATAAAATAAACACCTTGTTTTCATTAGTTAAACTGGTTCCACGCAGCTAGATGGGTTCTTACGATTTACACTAAAATTACAGAAGACTGAGCTAGATGACAGAGAGTATCACAAGTCACAAATGAAAAAGGCATTCAGATCTTTATTGTTTGTTCCTATGTGGACTTTATCTTTTTTGTTTTACAAACGGTTCCATCATCATTTATGTAAAAGCCTTAGATATGCTAGTCATATTTGCTAGTCACCATGAACATCATATGTAGACCACAATTCAACAAAACAGGTAGAAGTAAAGTTTAAAATTATAAAAATCTGACAAAAAACTTACCAAATCTTCTTCATAGACACCCACAATAGCATATGGTACTATTGCTAGGTTTAACGCAGGGCCCAATATATTAAATACATTTTTTACTTTCAGCTTTTTCCTGAGTGAGCAGACATTGCTGGATGATATGTTGGAGCCATCATAAATCCAATGCCTGCTTCTTTCACACAACATGAAACTCCCTGTTATCAGGAGATAAATTGACCATATGATAATTAGTTTAGTTACACTCTTACAAGATGAGAAGCTGCTGCTGACAAAGACATTGACAAATTTGAAATTGGTTTAGCATCTTATTAATCTACCAGCTTATTCATCTAAAACAAGAATTTACAGCACCAACCTCAGGTTCCAGGTCGATAAATATCCCCAACTCTTCTAATACATCGGCACATCCAAATGCCGAAGAACTTGAACGATTTCCTTGCTTAAAGGGAAAAAAATCAAGTTTAGCTCTAACAATTTACAATATGGGATCACATTCATGTCAAGTAATCAATAAAATTGATGCCACCTTTGCAATTTTGGCACCACAAGCTGCATCAAGTATGGAAGCTCCAGTCAAAATGTTAACTGTGTTTGCTCCTTCACCACCGGTTCCAACAATGTCCACTGCATCAAGTAAGCCCTCTACCTCTAAACTATGCTTGATCATCGCCCTCGCAAGCCCCAAAATCTATTTAACCACTAAAATCCATAAGTCATTTCTTTACTTATTTCCTTGAAACATACCCCCCAAAATTCTTCAGTAGAGAACCTACAGCCTATCAAAATTTCTTAGAAAATAATCAATTGCATTGATAACAGTTATTTCTATCCAAACAACATGGTAATAAGACTTTCAACAGTCTAAAATCCTGGCTGGACAAACTAAGTTATCTAGTGTAAATAAATTCACGTTGATATGAATAAAGGAACCTTACTTCCTCGAAAGTCTCTCCTTTGGCTCTCAGTAACACCAGAAAAACACTAATCAAAGCCTCATCGGCACAATTAAGCAAAAATAATTAGCTGCAACTTGTGGTGCCAAAATTGCAAAGCCTCATCTCCTCGAAAGTCTCTCCTTTGGCTCTCAATGTCCATCAACATGAATAATAATATAGCTAATTATAATGTATGAAGATATAGAAGCTTGAATTGTTACCACATGAGATGCTAAATTCAACAAATTTCAATAACACATTTTGCTAAATTATAAAAATTTAGAATGAAGTTAATTGTGAGAGTAGAGTACCATTTCGAGACTCAAGGAAGCCAAAATCAAACAAATGATCTCTACCGATTGAAACCCATTAATTTCCTCTGTCGATTTTGATTGAAAAGGAAATCAGGGAAGAAAATGAAACCCCATAAATTGTTGCGTTTATGTTGTCTATTTGGAATCCCTTGTAGAGATGGAATTGGAAGTCCTTGAAAGCCCTCTAATTTTTCCATTCTTGTGGCTCTCTCAATCTTCATGCATGGGCTTGTGGAATCTAGGCCCTCGCTTGGTGCACACTCGGGGCACTACAGTGGAACGGGTGCAGAATTGCACCTGCTGGTGGCCCGCGAATGGAAGTCGGATTGGGTCGAAGGCATGCAGAGGTGGGCTCACACCTGGGGTCACTTGGTTGGGGGGTTGGGTTCACGGGTGCCTGAGATTTGGAGCTTGGCTCGAAGAAAAAGGGTTGTGAGGATGGTGGTTAGGTGGTCAGAGCTGAGGGTGATGGTGGTTACGAGAGTGGCGGCTAGGGCGAAGGGAAGAGAAAGAGATGAGAAGGAGAATGGGAAAAAAGGTATTGGGGGGTAGGCTGGTTTTTTTTTATATTTTATTTCTATTACTTTACCACTTTTTACATAGTATATGTAATAATGCATTTTCAAAAGACTTATAATTATGTGTTGTGGAAAGTAGCTTTTGGTGTAGTGTATCTTAGATTATTTATTTCCATGACCCGATAACCCAAATAATCATCTAGAACCCGAAATACCCCTTGACTTGCCCCAAGTCAAGTATTAGGCTTCGTTGTGACTTTCCTGCTAACTAGCTCCCTAGGATCGCCTCAAGTCGCATGCTGCAGATTTACCCACATAATAATGTGATTCTCACAAATATAACATATAATCATACAAGCATGCTTACATGAAATCATGCATTAAACTAATAAATTCACACGTAAACCAACTATGCCCTCCCGACACACTAATCAAGGCTCTTAAGCCATATTAGTAATTTTGGGTCATTACAACTATCCCCTCCTACTGAGAATTTTGTCCTCAAAATTTACCTGAATAACTCGGGATACTGGTCCCGCATCACAGTCTCAAGCTCCCAGGTCGCTTCCTCGACCTTACTATTTCTCCACAATACTTTAACTAACGAGATTGTCTTATTCCGTAGAACTTTGTCCTTACGATCTAAAATCTGAACTGGTCGCTCCTCATAGGAAAAGTCTTTCTGTAATTCCAAATCCTCATACTTAAGCATATGCGTCGTATCCGAAACATACTTCCGCAACATAGAAACATGGAACACCTCATGAACTCCTGACAAAGACGGTGGCAAGGCCAACCTGTAAGCCACCCGTCCAATCCTTTCTAGAATATCAAAAGGTCCAGCAAACTGAGGGCTCAGCTTGCCCTTTACTCCAAATCTCCTCACCCCTCGTAGTGGTGAAACTCGCAGAAACACGTGGTCCCCAACCTGGAACTCCACATCTTTACGCTTGGGATCAACGTAACTTTTCTGTCTGCTCTACAAAGCAAGCGTTCTGGCTCGAATCTTCTCGATAGCTTCATTTGTCTTCTGAACCATATCTGGCCCCAAGTACTTTCTCTCACCCATCTCATCCCAGTGAATAGGCAATGTAGACTTTCTTCCATATAACATTTCATAAGGAGCCACTCCAATTGTGGACTGATAACTGTTGTTATACGAAAATTCGATCAATGATAGACACTTACCCCAAGATCCCTCGAAGTCAATCACACACGCCCTAAGCATATCCTCCAACACCTAAATCGTTCTCTCAGACTGTCCATCAATCTGAGGATGAAAGGCTGTGCTAAACTTCAACTAAGTCCCCATGGCTCTCTACAGAGCTCCCCATAATTGAGAGGTAAAGATAGGGTCTCGATCAGATACAATAGACTTAGGAACCCCATGGAGATGAACTATCTCCCTCACATACAACTTTGCATACTGTTCCACTGTGTAGATCGACTTTACTGGCAAAAAATGAGCTAACTTGGTTTATCTGTCCACTATCACCCACACCGAGTCATAAAGTCCTACTGTCCTGGGTAGACCTCCCACAAAATCCATGGTAGCGTCCTCCCACTTCCACTCTGGGATACCCAAAGGCTGAAGCAATCCCACTGGTCGTTGATGCTCAGCCTTCACTTGTTGACATGTCAAGCATCTGGCCACATACTCCACCACATCCTTTTTCATCCTGGGCCACCAATATAATGTTTGCAGATCCTGATACATCTTCGTGGTACTCGGATGAAGCGAGTATGACATAGTGTGAGACTCATCCAGTATCTCTCGTCTGATCTCTTCATTTGTCGGAAAACAAATCCGCCTCTGATATCGAAGCATACCGGTCTCAGAAACAGAATAATCCTTAGCTATCCCCGCTAAGACATTCTGTCGAACTTCTTGTAGTTGTGCATCTACCAATTGATCCTCCTTGATCCGCTCTAGCAGAGTCGGCTGTAAAGTAATATTGGCCAACCGGGCCACCACCAACTCTATCTTTGCACTAGCCATCTCATATGCTAACTCTCTGGAGACCTGAGCAGAACTAAATAACTGCTTCGAGCCCCTCCAGCTTAATGCATCTACTACAACACTGGCTTTCCCTGGGTGGTAAAGAATATCACAATCATAATCCTTAACCAACTCTAACCAATGCCTCTGTCTCATGTTCAGATCCTTTTGGTTGAAGAAATACTTTGAACTCTTATGGTCAGTGTATATCTCTGACTTCTCCCCATACAGATAATGCCGCCACACCTTCAGTGCGAAAACCACGGCCGCCAGTTCTAGATCATGGGTAGGATAGCGCTGTTCATACTCCTTCAGCTACCGTGATGCATAGGCTATAACTTTCTTATTCTGCATCAGCACACAGCCTAAACCTATCCTCGAGGCATCACAATATACAACAAACTTTCCTTCCTCCGAAGGAAAAATCAGTACAGGTGCAGTAATAAGTCGTCACTTTAATTTTTGGAAACTATCCTCACACTTCTTTGACAAAACGAACTTCTGGTTATTTCGTGTCAACTCTGTCATTGGTGAAGCAATCTTCAAGAATCCTTCTACAAACCGCCTGTAATAACCTGCTAACCTGAGGAAAATCCGCACCTCCGAGGCGTTCCTTCGCCTCGGCCAATCTCTCACCACTTCCACCTTGGACGAATCCACCTTAATCCCCTCTGCGCCAATTATATGCCCAAGAAAAGTCACCTCCGGCAACCAAAACTCACACTTCTTAAACTTAGCATATAACTGATGCTCCCTTAACTCTGTAAAAACTGTCAAAGATGTTGCTCGTGCTCTGCCTCTGAACTGGAGTACACCAAGATGTCGTCGATGAAGACAATGACGAATTGATCCAAGAAATCCTTGAACACCCTGTTCATCAGATCCATGAAAGCTGCTGGGGCATTGGTCAAACCAAAATACATGACCAAGAACTAATAGTGCCCATACCGCGTCCGAAAGGCCATCTTTGGTATGTCCTCATCTTTGATCCTCAGCTAGTGATAACCAGATCGAAGATCAATCTTAGAGAACACCGTCTTTCCCTATAATTGATCAAACAAGACATCGATCCTTGGTAGAGGATACTTATTCTTAATGGTCAACTTATTCAATTCCCTGTAGTCTATACACATCCTCAGAGTTCCGTCTTTCTTCTTTACAAACAACACTGGAGAGCCCCATGGAGTGTAGCTGGGCCTGATGAATCCCAAATCCAGAAGTTCCTGTAGCTGTATCTTCAACTCCTTCAACTCTGCTGGTGCCATCCTATATGGTGCTCTTGATAGTGGTTCTATCCCTAGTGCTAATTCAATAACAAACTGAATCTCCCTGCGCAGTGGCAAACCTGGTAGCTCCTCAGGGAATACATCTAAAAACTCACAAACCACCCTGGTCTCTCTCGGCCCCGCTGGCAACATCCTGGTAGTGTCCATCACCCTAGCCAGAAAACCTACACATCCACCCTGTAATAAGTCTCTGGCTCTCAACACTGATATCATGGGTATGCGGGATCCACATACCGCACCCACGAAGACAAAAGGATCCTCGCCCTCAGGCTCAAAAGTCACCATCTTCTTCCTGCAATCAATAGAAGCCCCATACCTGACCAACCAATCCATCCCTAAGATCATGTCAAATTCCTCCATATCTAGCTCAATCAAATCAACTGAAAGCTCCCTACTATCAACCATCACTGCCAATGCCCTAATCCACCTCCTAGAAACTACCAGTTCCCCAGTAGGCAATAAAGTCCCAAACCCCGTAGTCCGATACTCACTAGGTCTACATAGTCTACCAATCACTTTACTAGGAATAAAGGAATCTGTTGCACCAGAGTCAATCAATACAGTAAAAGGAGAGCCAATGCTAGAAAGCTGACCTGTCACTACCGAGGGACTAGCCTTAGCCTCTGCCTGTGTCAAGGTGTACACTCGAGCTGGAGTCAAGCTGTCCACCTTTCCTGCTCCCCCTTTCTTCATTGTTAGGCAGTCATTCTTGAGGTGCCCCACCATTCAACACACATAGCAAGCCTTGGCCCGAAATTTTCCTTGATGGTGTCTTCTACACCTCGGGCACTCCGGATAACTCCTTCATGGCTCACTGCCGCCCTGAACCCTCCTATCAGGACCAGCAGCGGTCGAAGTGTCAGGAGTCTTTCTCTTGAAATCACTGGGGCCTCCGCCCCTACTTGACTCAGAATAAGGGGCACCACTCTGTGACCCTCGCGCTTCACTGCACTTTCCTTCCAAATCTTGTTCTCCGCTTCCTCATCCGTAAGAGCCTTCTCAACGGCCTGGGCGTAAGTTGTTCCCCCAGGTACCGTTGTGATCCTAACATTTTGGGCTATCATAACATTATGCCCCCTAATGAACCTATCTTGCCTAGCTGCATTAGTAGGCACAAGGTTTGGTGCAAATTTTGCAAGCCTATCAAATTTCAGGGCATACTTAGTAACTGTCATACTGCCCTGAACTAACCCCACAAACTCATTAACTTTTGCTGCCTTGATGGCAACATTGTAGTATTTCTGGCTGAACAAGTCCTTGAATCCATCCCAACTCAAAGCAGTGACGTCCCTGGTCTGTGATGCCACCTCCCACCAAATGCGGGCATCCTTTCTCAACATATATGTGGCACAGGCCACTCTGTCATGTTCCTCTATCCTCATAAAGTCCATAATAGTAGTAATCATGGTCATCCACTATTCGACCTTCAGTGGATCTGGTCCTCCCTCAAAAGTTGGGGGATGCTGCTTCTGGAACCGCTCATACAATGACTCCTATCTGTTCCCAACCTCTGCTGGTTGAATAACTGGTGCCACTACAGGTGGCACAATAGGTGCAACACTCCCTACTAAGGCCTGCTATCGTAGTAGGCGAATCTGTTCCTCTTGGCTCTGTAATCGCACTTGAATATCTATCATAAGTTGCTGCCAATTCTCAGGAGCTGGCGAAGGAATCTGGCCCTGATCATCACCTCCGGTCCCAAACCTAGTGTCGGCTAGTCGCGTAGATTTTCTTGGACGCATAAATATCCAAGTCAATCTGCAATCAACGACTCGACAATCAGACCATGATGACAGGGTAAAAGCTTCTCCAAAATCCACCAAAAGAACATAACTAATCATTTATCCTTATGCACCAGCATTGCTAATAAGCATGCCCCAACATTTCCACACAACAACTGAGATATAAACATCCATTCATACATAATATGCAGTTAATCATTAAAATATTCTTTTACATGCACAGTGATGCTAATAAGCATGCCTCAACATTTTCACAAAGCAGTCAAGGGCCAGGCCCTATCAGTATCTCATGCTTCCTATTAATCCAATAAATAACAACATCCATAAGTCATTCCAGGCATACAGGCATATAAACACAAATACACATTACCAAACCCTGAATCGAGCTTGTCTCTAGCAACGAATGTACATGTCCAGCCGGTCTTCAGGAACCCTTAAACCTAGGATGCTCTGATACCAAGTTGTAACCCCCTGGATAGCCAAGACCGCTATACTATGTACTTATAAATGTGCAGGACTTGCTAATAAGGTCATTTAGTTAAAAACGTGTTTTCTAAAATCATTAATGCACTAGGGTTAAAAGATTTTGGTCTCAAAAGACACTTTTCATGTAACTAAACATTTTTACACATGAAATCCCAAAAGGAACAGCGTTTAAAGTCAGTTTACAAAATTTCCAGAGCACAAATAACCACTAGCCATTCTAAAGAGAAAACAAATGTTTATGGTTCTCCTGTGCCTGTCTTCCTTCAATCGTGGTGGCTGAGCAACTGTTCATGTACATTATGCTCCCAGAGCTCTCCAAATCAGGGCTAATCAAGCTTACCCTTGCCTTTACCTTGCACCACGAAGCACCCGTAAGCCAAGGCCCAGCAAGAAAGTGTAATATCATAACACAAATACTGATAATAATCATAAACTCCTTAAGCATGTCTAAACATTTAGCAATCCCTGATAAACATATAACCCATTGACATAAACATGAATTCACAAGCTAACACTTAGCCATTCAGTAATATCATATTCAATAATTAACCATAACAACCAGATTACACAATAAATAGGGTCAACACCCTTAGGTCGTACCCTCTGTTTACCCCACTGACTCCGGCCCGCTTAAACTGAGCTAAGTGCATAATAAGCTGTCCTCAGCTACTAGTGGCCGAGTCGCGCCCTGTGCGCTAGTGTAAACTCTGACACTCTTAGGCCGTTTGTCTACTATTTACATGGCATAATACCATCCTCTATAAAGAATATAAAATAGGGAACCCTTAGTCCCATTATGATTCCACAACCGGGTGCAGTTTTCTTACCTTTTATTTCCAAACGCTCCGATTACGAGAGATGCCCCTTGAGCACGATCCGTCTCCCGAGCCCTAGCTTTTACCTAGTCACAACCAAGATAAGGGATTCCATTAATATTCGAATGAAGGTTTCTGGGTGAAGTTATAGCTTCCGGAACATCGAATTCCACCAAGCACGGTGGTGGAATCGTTCCCGAGCACCCTAAGATAGGTTCCCGCGCTTAAAACCTTCAAATAACCAAAAATGCCATTAAGGGCCGCGGCCCTAAAAACCTGCGCCGCAACCCGCCCCCTAAAACAGAGGTTAGGTCTCTCTTATCATAGACACACGTCGCGGCCCTGCCCTGTGGCACCGTGACGCTCCCCTACCGCAGAGCCTCCTTGGCTCTTCTTTGTTCCACAGGGCCGCGACCCTCTAGAACAGAGCCGCACCCCAGCCCCTCGTGCCTAGAAAATCCATCATTTTTAACATCCCAACCTTACTCAAAACCACCCAAAACCATCCTAATTCCAAAACCCATTGATCACAAAACTTCTAACATGATTCTAGCAACATAATCCAGCAAAAACCTAGCTTAGAAACTCATCAAAATCCCATTTTAATTTCTAAAACCCAAAAGCTCAAGAACATAAAAACCAGCCATGGAAACACCAGAATTCAAACATTACGTCATAAATTCAAGCTTACCTTCACTGCAAAACCACTTCTCTAAGCAAATTCTGAGCTAACTCCCAAGCTTTCTGCCTTAATTAAACATTGAAATTAAGAACCTAAGAACTCTTAGAATTCAGCTCCAAAACCTCATAATCAACTGATCAAAATGGAATTCAATGCTTACCTTAGTTTCTAGTTCGATTCCCTAGCTTCCACTGAGTTAATCCTCCAATTCCTTAGCTCAAACCTCTAAATTCCCAGCCAAATCCCCTTAGTTTTCAGTGATTTCCTTGAGAGAGAAGAAGAGAGAAGGAGAGAAAAAGGAAAGGGTCGGTTCCTTGAGTTTCCACTTTTTTCTAAGTTTTATCTATCTACCCTTAAGCAATTAAATCAATCCCGAGGCTCGGGGTACCGGAAACGTCCCCGAGGGAAAAATGGTAAAATTCCCCAATATTCTTTCCTAAGCTTCCTAACCTCAAATATATCTCCGATTATTTATTTCCATGACCCGATAACCCAAATAATCATCTAGTACCCGAAATAACCCTTGACTTGCCCCAAGTCAAGTATTAGGCCCCGTTGTGACTTTCCTGCTAACTAGCTCCCTAGGATCGCCTCAAGTCGGATGCTACAGATTTACCCACATAATAATGTGGTTCTCACAAATATAACATATAATCATACAAGCATGCTTATCATAAAATCATGCATTAAACTATTAAATTCACACACAAACCAACTATTCCCTCCCGGTACACTAATCAAGGCTCTTAAGCCATATTAGTGATTTTGGGTTGTTACAGTGCCGGACACAGCTATGGTCATAATCGTAGAAGAAACATAAGAAAACTTGACCAAGAGGCTAGCAGTAGTTATTAAATAACTTACAAAGATGGTTATAATGATGATGAAGGGGAGTGTCGGTACTAGCAACCCCGTGACCATCAACAGTTTAATGACCCCCGATAGGAAAAAAATCTAAGAGGATAGTTTGTTCCACCAAGGCCACCTAGGCCTCAAGATATTCCACCCAGGGGGAATGACCAGCCTGCAATAGCATTTGTCCCACCAAGGCAACAAGATACAGCCAACTGTCCCGTAAGATCACCCTTGGTCCTCCTTGAGCAGACAGTCAAAATGCTGGGGGCGACCAAGGGGGAGTGTCTTTTATAAATTGGGAAACAGAGAACCTGATCTCCACGATGAACTTAATCATCTTATAGAGGGCAACACGTCAAATGTTGTTGGACCTGTCTCACCAATAATCCCATATACACCATAAGCAGGGGATACTGCAATCCTAGCTGCTGGACCAACTGTTGTACCACTAGTTGTTCCTGCAATCCAGGCACAATTGGATGCTCTTACACAGATGTTACGAGAACAAACAGCCCTGAAGGTTACATACATTGACCTGGAAAGAAAGAAAGGGTCTTCTTTCTCAGATCGGATAATTGCCCTGATAGTACCACCCAAGTTCAAGATGCCAACTTGGAAGATGTACACTGGAAGGGAAGATGCCGTCTCACATGTTAACAATTTTGAGAAAAAGACAGATCTCCAAGGGGTAAGAGACGATGTTTGTAACGCTCTAGATATCCAAGACCATTACACTGTATATTTTAAATAGTGCTGGACTTGCTAATCAAGTCATTTGGATTTAAACATGTAACTAAAAGTAATTAACGAATTATGGTTTAAAAGTTTTCATCATAAGAACTGTTACTTTCATTTAAATGTTTAAGTCTGTACATGGGATCCCAAAATAAATAATTGATGGACCCAAAACAGGTATGTTTTAAATATTTATACTCGCAAGCGCACGAATCGTATATGGAATATAGTGTTCGTGTAAGCACGAGATCGAACCCAAAGGAGTTGTCTAAAATAAAAAAGAAAACTATTTTAAACCAAAATTAATAAATTTTAACCTAGTTCCAAAGATTGATAGGATTTTTGTATAATAAAAATAAAATAAAAGAAAATAATAAAGATATTAAAGACAATATATATAACATAAATTAAAAGTAGAAATCAAGATAGTAAAATAAGATTATTAAGGATTAGAATCCACAAAATATAAGTTCAATAATATTTATAAGTATATTGATTCCCACGTTTTAGTGATAGTTAAAATAAATCAAACTATCATTTTCTAAATAGATTTATAATTTTAAGCACAAATTATTTCTAAAAAGATAGGATTTTTCTTCACTTTTCAAAATTATAATTTCAAAGCATTTAGTGTAAATCAATCTAATGAAATAACAAATAAATCAATGAACATTATTTATAAGGAAAAACATAATATTTTTGTTCTAAGCATGGATGTGTACAATTTAATGACACATCTTACACAAAGAATATTATGTACTTGCACTAATGAAGAACAATGTTTAAATATGTGTTAACAATCCAAAATACATGATATTTAAGATGAAAGAAGATATTTGAAGAAGAAAATTCCATAAACTTTGTTGCACAAAATGGGAAATCAATATACAAAATAAATACTATCTTGTTACATATTGTTTCATCATCACCTTAATAATCTTAAAAAGATTAGAAACCCATAACTAGAATAGCAAATACATACTAAAAATTACAAACATAAATAGGAAAATTTGGAGGAGAAACCCCCAAAATTTTCCTCTAAAAATACATAGAAAAAAAATAAAAAGAAGAAGAAGATGAAGAGAATAGAGAGGTTTTGAAATGTGTAGAGTTTTTGGTATGGTAACCTCTCTTTCATGGACACCCTAAATGGTCTTCAAAACTCCCTATTTATAGCAAAAAATGAGGTATTAAAATAATCAATTCAAATTAATTAAATTGATTAAATTAATTTAATTAATTATAATATGGTAAATAGGGGTAAAATATAGGGTGTAATAATGATGTTTTGGGGTAAAATATGTAGAAAGTGGGGTAAAGAGTGGTATTTTTGTCATAGGAGACAAAGGGGACAAATGGTACTTTGTGATATTTTTTGTGGGCTTAAAATGTTGGGAAAAGGAGGCTGCATGCTGGGTCACGTGGAGATGAGCTGGGGCATTGATGCTTGGTGCTGTGCTAGGCGGCTTGGGAAGTTTCGGCATGGGCCTGGGGAGTGAACTGAAGAGGGCCCAGGCATTTGATGAAGCAGGCGGCCCAGGAGCTTGCATTGACTGGGCGTGGGAAGGCTGAACGTGGTTGATGTGGTCATTTGATGCTTGGCTGAAGAAGGATTGGCAATGGGCCTTGGGCTTGCTACTTGGGCCTTGGCTAAATGGTCTTCAAAAATACCAACTTTTCATTTCTTTTTTTCTAAAAAATGCCACCTTTATTCCTTCTTTTCCTTACTTTTCAAAGCCTAAAATTGCAACAACTTTCCTACAAAATAAACATAAACTAAATCATAATAAAATATTTTCAACTATAAAATAAATCAATTTAATTCTTTGAAAACATTAATTATAACTTAATTTATATTTAACATTTAAATTCAATAATACAACATTTTTTTACCTCAAACTAAACAATAATAATTTAAATAATTAACTACAACATTTTACAACAAAATAACTATAAAAACACACAAAATAATATAAAATCAAAATAAGACTAATAAATTCAAAATTACTTAAAAACTTAATAAATCAATTAAAAACTCAAGAATTAAGCAACAATTAGCACATAAAAAGTGGTAAAATAACTCTATTTTGTAGAGTTATCAATAATTTAGAAGGCATTTACAACTCCAAAGGTGATTACAACATAAACCGGCCTAAGCGGCAAAACTAGGATTTGACTCTAGTCCGTCTTGAATTCTCAGCCGTGGCGGTCAAGTAGCTGCAAATGTAAATGCCGCCCTAAAGCTCTCTAACTCATGTTTGGTCCAACTTCCCCTTTCTTTTACATGTACCACATGGCACTCATGAGCTAAGGCTCAGCAAGAAAACTTAAATCAATGGATTCAAATAGGCAACATACTATAAATAACGAGCTTAACATTAACAACCCTGCTCAAACAAACACATAGTCGAATTTAAACAACCAATGAGTTAGATAAGTGCAGACCAAACTTCTAATTATTTAGGCGATGATTGGGCTAGATAAAGTACATATTGCACTCCCAGGTTGCCCTAGCCAAAACAGCCTATGTTCTGCACACGTATTGCCGACCCCGACTCTCTTAGGCCGAGCTTTCAAATCAGGTATAATCAACATGCAATTTTCATAACACGCAATCAAATAAAACATATACAAGCATGCCTAATCAAGTAATCACAGGCATAATCATAGTAATATTCATTAATAGAGGCTCGAGCCCTAATCACAACTAGGGTGCAATTTTCTTACCTCGAGTCTCGAGTAGATAACGTATGGTGATCCCCAGCACAATCCTTACTCCCATGCCCTAACGGTATAACCTATTCACAACACAATAATGGACAACCATCATGCACTAGACTATTTAAAAGCTTTAGGGTTAATTCCTAGCCTCCATAATATGAAATTCTACTAAACCGGGTATTAGAACCCTTCCCGAGCCTTTAGGCTTGAGTTCCCGAGCTTAAAAGCCCCATTTGGCCAAAATCCTCAATTTGAGTCGCGACGCCCCCATAAGCACCGCTACCCTCTACAACTTAGAGAGCAAATTCCCTTATTTCACTAGAAACATGCTGCGGAGCACCCACCCAGCACTGCGGCACTAAGGCAGTTCAAAGAACCACCCCTAGCCTTTGAGTTCATGCTGGTTGTGGCGCTCCAAGAACATTGCCGCAACGTGACATGCGAACGCAGACATTCTGGATTTTTCATGCGTTTTCCCAAAGACAAAATCTCTCAAAACCCAACCCAAACTTATACCAAAGTCCCAATTAAGTCTAGGATTCTCAATAACACAACATAAGCAACACAATTACCCCAAAAACCAAACCACATCCTTACCAAAACTCAAAAATCAAAGCTAAAGTTTAAACTTCAGTCAAAAACTTAAACAATAACATAATTCCCTCAAAGACCAGAGCACAAATCTTACCTCAACTGTGATTACGACCTCAAGCTGCCTCTTAATCCCAATCCTAGCTCCAGCTCCTTAGATTCTCAGGCCAATACTCCACAAAAATTCAAAAGCATCCAAACACTTCAAGAGAGAGAGAGAGAGACCAACGAGAGAGATGGGAATGTGAGCTGTTGAGTGTTGAGTGTTTTCCTTTTTGGCCTTTCTGAAAACTTCAAGTCCTAACTAAGTCCAACCAAGGCTAGGGAAAAGACCCTAATGCCCATAACCCAAATCCTTTCTCCTTAATGTCTTGAAGGGCAATACCTTCATTGGCCACATTTTCTCACTAAACCTCAAATTCCTCTTAAGAGTCCCAATTAATTCTAATACCTCAAAAATTACCAAATGAATTCCCATTACTGGCTAAATCCCAACTACGTCCTAGATTACTAAAATAACCCTAGGCTCACCCCGAGCCGGGTATTTGATCCCTTTGTGACTTTACCGTTAACTCACTCACTAGGGTCGCCTCGAGCTGAATATCGCAAATATATCCACATAATAATATGGTCTCAATCACATACCCTCAACGGGTCAAAATTAGAAAATTGCACTTATTAACAAAAACGAGCCCACATGCATATTTAATAAACATAAACATGCATGTGTATTCATATCACAATATAAGTCATATATGCCACATAATCACACATATATTCAATTAGATTCACGTATTAATCAATTTATGCCCTCTCGACACACTAATCGAGGCACTAAACTGTAATGCCCCGAATTCTCTGATGTGTTTAACGGCGTGAATAGTAGGCCGGGAGGGCCATACTTGCTTAATTATGTTATTAATTGACAAAATGCATGTATATGTTGATTATATTAAAATCTGATGTGAAATGCATGCATGTGGGTCCATATTTTAATTACAGGGGTGTGATGGTAATCTGGCCCGTTGAGGGTGTAATTGTATATTTGTATGCATGTCGGTGATATATTGTTAAGGCCACATTATAATGTGGATTTGTTTGAGCTATTCGGCATGAGACGATCTTTAAGTATTAAAGTAGCGGTTTAGTCATAACGGGATTAAGTTCGAGGCTCGGGGTGAGTCTCAGGATGTTTTAATGATTAGAACGTTGTCGGGAGTACAAAGGGTAACGGGACATGAATTATTGGTGTTTGGGAATTTTGAGAATAGCGAAAATTGGAGAGCGTTAATTATGATTAACGAAATAGGTGAAGGATGACGATTTTACCCTTGGGGAGACATTAGAAGCTTTAAATGACCTAGGGGCATTAAGGTCATTTTGCTTGGGTTATATATGTTTTAAGTGGCTGTAGAAGGTTATAGAACAAAAATAGAGTAAGGTCTTCTTCTTCCCGTACACCATTTCCTCTCTATCTTTCTTTGAGGTTTTTGGTCCCAAGTTGAGGTAGCAAGCTAGGAAATCAAAGCTTGGAGGTTGTGGACTTAGTTCAATTTCTAAGGAGGATTCAAAACCAGTTGGAGGTAAGGAACTGTCCATGAATTTCAGGTGTACTCTGTTTTTCTTTTAAGTTTTCAGCTTATGGTTTTTGATGCAGAAAGTTGGAATCAAGGGGAGTTTTTGTGTATGTTTGATTGGGTTTTGGTGAGGAGGTGATGTAGATGAGGTTTAGGGGTTTAATTGGATGTTTTGGTAAGGTTTGGGAAGTGTTTGGAAGGTTGGTTTCAAGAGGAATCGCAAGGAGGGAGTTTCAGTGTTGCTGCTAGTTTGAATCTGGCGCCCCAGCGCCAGTCCTAGAACCCGAGTGCTATTCAGGGCAGAGAGCAGCCCTCTCTGTTTCTGGGGCAGCACCCCAGCGCTGGTGGGTGGCGCCTAGGCGCTAGGTCAGTTTCAGGATGTGTTGTTTTTAGGGTTCGGGATGGTTTTTAAGGTTCGGGGGTTGGTTCCTTTGGCCCTTTTGAGTAGTTTTAGAGTCTCGAGAGTAGGGGATTGGTCCCGGGAGTGTGGTTTAGTTTGTGAACCATTCATTGATTTATTTTATTAATGGTTTCTAATTGGTTATGATTAGGTAACTACTAAGGAGTCTAAAGGTTGATCGTTCTCAGGGGTCGTTCTTTTAATCATTCTAGCTCGAACCAGAGGTAAGAAAATTGCACCCCAAGTGTGACATGCATGGATATTCATGAGGCATGCTGGTTGTGTAAATATGGACATGGATTGAAAATAGAATGTTTAGCATATGTTGCTCACTTATGCATGGTACTGACTCATTAGCCAGATTTTGCAAAGGTGCTAGTATCAACTATGAAGCTGTGACTTATTAGTCAGGTTCGGCAGTGGTACTGGGCACTGGTCACGTTGAGCTGACTCATTAGTCAGGACGGCCTTAGCGTGTTAACGCAAGCCAACAAAGATTAGATCTAATCGTCTATCAGCACTGAATGACTCAAAGAGCATTAATGCCAGGCCGACCCCGAGGGTCGATGAATGAAATAAGCGTTTGGAGGCTAGTGGCTTACCTAGCAGCCACTCTCCCACTGGAAACAGTGACATGCTTGTCAGTCACTCAGTATGGTCTACCAGAACCTGTTGAAGGCTAGTGGCTTACCTAGCAACCACTCTTTCATTTGAATTAGTGACTTGCTTGTCAGTCACTCAGTATGGTTTATCAGGACCTCATGTGATGTTCACTCATTTGTTTAAAAGCTTTATGCTCAGTGTGATTATAATGATAATCATTTGATAATGTTATTGAATAGTATTATGTTTTCTTGCTGGGCTTTGGCTCATGGGTGCTATGTGGTGCAGGTAAAGGGAAAGAAAAGCTCACCTAGCCTTGAGTGGAGAGCTGATGTGGTGATGTGTACATATGCGGCCGTTTGACCACCACGGCCAAGGAGTTCTCAGAGGAACTAGGGGGTTTACACTATTTTTGCCGCTTAGGTCGGCAGGATTGTAAATTTGAAACAGTAGTGACCATTTTTTACTGTGAACAACTTGTAAATGTTTTGTTTAGCTCTGCAGAGCAGTTTGTAATGAAAATCTCCATTTCCTTTTTACTGGTTTTATACCTTAACCTGTTAATTACACTTAGAGCACGTTTTTTACCAAAGGACTCGAGTAACGAGTCAAATTTCCGGTCCACCGTTCACCGTAACTGTTCTGGGGCAACCAGGGCGTTACAACTTGGTATCAGAGCAATGCCAAGGTTAAGGTTCCTGTAGACTGGCTGGGCATGTACACACATCATTGAAGTCAAGCTCGACTCATGGTTTGGTAACTCTTTATGTAGTTATGTGCATAACTACCTAAATGTGGTGCAAATGCTTTACCTGTATGCATGAGACACTGTGTTGGCCTTGTGCCCCTGAAGTATTATGAACTGTTATGTGATACATGCTGAGTGCTGAGTGCCATAAACATGTATCTGATTGTGAATATTGAATGACTGTGGAATATGATAATTGTCTGCTTGTTCTTGGATCGTGAGGCGGCAAGAGGTTTAGTTATTACTACCTGACTGGCCGTATTGATTATTGTTTCAGTCAGGTATCAGTGACAGAATGAACCCAGAACAGATAGACACTGCAGCTGGCCAGAGTGGTCAGGGTCAGAATAATGACAACAGTCAGGGTCAAGAGAATGACCAATCCTAGATTCCACAGCCAGCACCTGCAAACTAGCAACAGATGTTTGAGGAGTTGCAGGCTACAGTGTTAAAACAGGGAGAGGAGCTTTGTCTCCTGAGACAGCAACAAGTGCCTGTAGTGGCCAGTGTTGTAGAGGCACCTTCTGAGTCAGTGCCAGTTATTGGGTAGCTGCCTGGGGTTGAAAACAGATTGGAACCTCTGTATGAGCGGTTCAGGAAGCAACAACCTCCTGTGTTTGAAGGCAGTGCAGATCCTATCAAAGCTAAAAAATGGATGAGCATGATTACCACTATTCTTGACTTTATGAGGGTAGTTGGTAGTGAGAGGGTGGCCTGTGCTGCCTATATGTTTCAGGATGATGCACGGATTTGGTGGGAGGTGGTTGGCCAGACCAAGAATGTTAATCTCCTGAACTGGGAGGAGTTTCAGACCTTGTTTAATGAGAAGTACTGTAACGATGCTATTAGAGCGGCGAAGGCCGATGAATTTATGAGGCTATTTCAGGGAAGCTTATCAGTAACTGAGTATGCCTTAAAGTTTGACCGTTTGGCAAAGTTTGCCAAAGAGCTGGTGCCCACTGATGGGACTAGGAGAGAGAGATTCCTCCAGGGGCTACAGCCCAGGTTAGCCCGTGACGTTCGCATCACCACTGTGGCAGGAGTCACTACTTATGCATAGGTGGTGGAGAAGGCACTCACAGCTGAGAGTGCAGAGACTAAGATCTGGTGTGACAGTGCAGCCAGAAAGGATTTTAGGAGGACAGTTCCTCCATTTGTTAGTTCTGGTAGGGGTGCTGGCCCCAGTGATCAGAAGAGGAAGGTTCCTGATACCTCCCTAGTTCCAGGTCCTGACAGGAGACCCCATGGTATTACAATGGGTCATCCTGGGGGTAGTGAAGCGTGGAAGACTCGTCCTGAATGCCCTAGGTACAATAGGCGCCATTTGGGAGAGTGTAGGGCAAAGGCCTGCTACTTGTGTGGAGTGGTGGGTCATCTTAAGAAAGATTGCCCTCAGATAGGGAAAGAAGAACCCAGAAAGGTGGACAGCTCGGCCCCAGCTCGAGTGTTCACGTTGACTCAAGCAGAAGCTGATTGATAGGTTGTGTAGACCTTGTGATTTCTATGCTGTGGGGTTTGGTACTTTGTTACCCACTGGGGAGTTAGTGGTATCCAGAAGATGGGTCAGATCTTTGCCAGTGACAGTAGAGGGCAAAGAGTTGTCAGTGGACTTGATAGAGTTAGTTATGACTGACTTTGATATGATATTGGGTATGAATTGGTTGGCAAAGTATGGGGCAACTATTGACTATAGAAGGAAGATGGTCACCTTTGAGCCTGAAGGTGATGATCCTTTTGTGTTTGTTGGTACTGTGCATGGACCTCGCATTCCTACGATTTCTGTGTTGAGGGCCAGGGATCTACCGCAGAGAGGTTGCATTGGATTCTTAGCCAGTGTGGTTGACACCACTCAAGTCATGCCAGTGAGACCAGAGGATACTAGACTTGTATGTGAGTTTCTAGATGTGTTTCCGGATGATTTGCCAAGGTTGCCACCACACAGAGAGATTGAGTTCGTTATAGAACTGGCACCCGGGACGGAGCCAGTGTCTAGAGCACCATACAGAATGGGCCCAGCTGAGTTGAAAGAATTGAAAGTGCAGTTGCAAGAGCTGCTAGATATGGGTTTCATTAGACCTAGTTTCTCACCTTGGGGTGCGCCAGTTCTGTTTGTGAAGAAGAAAGATGGTTCTTTGAGAATGTGTATAGATTACAGAGAACTGAATAAGTTGACAATAAAGAACCGATATCCTTTGCCAAGGATAGATGACCTGTTCGATCAGCTGCAAGGTATGAAGGTATTCTCTAAGATCGTCCTTCGTTTTGGTTATCATCAGTTGAGGGTCAAGGAGGGAGACATACCGAAGATTGCCTTTCGTACCAGGTATGGGCATTATGAGTTTCTAGTTATGTCATTTGGATTGACTAATGCCCCTGCTGCTTTCATGGATATGATGAACAGAGTGTTCAAGGATTATTTAGACCAGTTTGTGATCGTCTTCATCGATGATATTCTGGTATATTCTCAGACTGAGTCAGAGCATGAGCAACATCTGAGGTTGGTTCTACAGAGACTGAGAGAACACAGACTATTTGCAAAGTTCAAGAAGTGTGAATTCTGGTTGTCTCAGGTGTCCTTTCTTGGGCATATTGTCAGTAAGGAGGGGATTAAAGTAGACCCAGCAAAGATCGAAGCGGTCAGAGATTGGCCAAGGCCAAAGAATGCTTCTGAGGTTAGAAGTTTCCTTGGGTTATTACAGGCGGTTCGTGGAAGGGTTCTCAAAGATTGCTAGTGCTTTGACAGAGCTGACACGCAAGAGCCAGAAGTTTGTGTGGTCAGATAAGTGTGAGAACATCTTCCAGGAACTGAAGCAGAGATTGATTACAGCTCTGATTCTGAGTCTTCCGATAGATCAGGAGAAGTTTGTGATTTACTGTGATGCTTCTCATCAGGGTTTGGGCTGTGTTTTGATGCAATTAGAGAGGGTTATTGCCTATGCTTCTCGACAGATGAAGGAGTACGAAAAGAGATATCCTACTCATGATCTGGAGTTGGCGGCTGTGGTTTTTGCTTTAAAGATAAGGAGGCATTATCTCTATGGAGAGAAGTGTGAGATTTATACAGACCACAAGAGCCTGAAGTACTTCTTCACCCAGAAAGACCTGAATATGAGGCAAAGGCGTTGGCTGGAGTTAGTAAAAGACTATGATTGTGAGATTTTGTATTATCCAAGGAAAGCCAACGTGGTAGCTGATGCTTTGAGCCGGAAGGGTCCGGGGCAGATTCATGGTATGAGACTGATAGCCAGAGAGTTAGACTGATAGAGTTGCTGGTGGGCCAGTTGGCCAACATTACACTACAGTCTACATTGTTGGAGAGAATCAAAGAGGGTCAGTTGAGTGATCCACAGCTGATCAAGATCAGGGAGGATGTTCTGGCTGGAGCATCCAGGGATTATACAGTGTCTGAGGTAGGCTTGTTGAGATACAAGGGGCGGATATGTGTTCCGTTAGACACTGCATTGAGGCGAGAGATTCTGGATGAATCTCATACTACACCTTACTCTTTGCATCCAGGCACCACGAAGATGTATCAGGATGTGAGATCTCTATATTGGTGGCCGGGGATGAAGAGAGATGTAGTAGAGTATGTGGCTAAGTGCTTGACATGTCAACAGGTCAAGGCTGAGCATCAGAGGCCGGCAGGGTCATTGCAGCCTCTGGATATTCCAGAGTGGAAGTGGGAAGACATCACGATGGATTTTGTGGTGGGCTTACCCAGGACTACTGGTCAGCATGATTCTGTTTGGGTGATAGTGGATCGCTACACCAAGTCAGCTCACTTTCTGCCAGTGAGGACTACATATACAGTTGATCAGTATGCAGATCTCTATGTGAAAGAGATCGTGCGGCTCCATGGTGCACCTAGATCGATCGTGTCAGATCGGGACCCCACTTTTACTTCCAAGTTCTGGGGGAGTTTGCAGAAAGCCATGGGGACAAAGTTGAAGTTCAGTACAGCTTATCATCCTCAGATAGATGGGAAATCTGAGAGGACGATCCAGATATTGGAAGACATGTTGAGAGCATGTGTGCTGGATTTCAGTGGGTCTTGGAGCAAGTATCTGCCTTTGATAGAGTTCTCCTATAACAACAGTTACCAATCTACCATTGGAGTAGCACCTTATGAGATGTTGTATGGTAGGAAGTGCAGATCTCCCATCCATTGGGATGAGACAGGAGAAAGGTGATACTTAGGTCCTGAT
Organism: Humulus lupulus; assembly: GCF_963169125.1. Lineage (NCBI taxonomy): Eukaryota > Viridiplantae > Streptophyta > Magnoliopsida > Rosales > Cannabaceae > Humulus > Humulus lupulus. Next base: position 31,297,540 of record NC_084794.1, on the reverse strand, counting down.
GCAGTTCAGAGGACTAGTGAGGCTATTGAGAAGATTAGAGCTAGAATGCTTGCTTCTCAGAGTAGACAGAAGAGCTATGCAGATCCCAAGCGCAGGAACGTAGAGTTCCAGGTAGGAGACTATGTTTTCCTCAGAGTTTCACCATGGAAAGGGGTGAGAAGGTTTGGGAAGAAAGGCAAACTGAGTCCTAGGTTTGTAGGTCCATTTGAGATCCTGAAGAGGATTGGTCAGGTGGCTTACAGATTGGCTTTGCCTCCGGCATTGTCTGCTGATTAGTGCTAAAAAATATCATTGTATTAATCTTAAAGTGTAAAATTAATTATGTTTTAATTAATATTTTCATGGATTTATTGTCATATATTTTATATTTAAAAATATTAATTTTAATTTAATTTGTGGTTAATTTTCAGGAAATAAAATATATTTTTGACACAAAGAAAAAGAAAGGAGAAAGAAAGAATTAAAATTGAAGAGAATTATGAAGAAAATGGCATTTTTGAAGATGAAATGGCCCAAAACTAGGCCCAAAAAGAAGCTCAGCCGCCAGCCGCCACGCTGACACGACTGACGCGCTGTCCAATCCGCACCTGCCACGCTGTCACCGCAGAATGACGCGCTGACATACGTTCTGACGCCACTGCCCCCTGAGGCATGCCTGCCACATGACGCGTCTGACGCGCTTGACGCATCTGACGCGCTTGTCCCCCACTTCACCAGCATCCACTTCCCATTTTCATCAGCTTTTTTAGCCACTTCCCCCACTATTTTTTACACGATTTTACACGTTTTTTGTCCTATTTTCTCTATAAATAGATAACCAAAGCCAGTGTAAATTATCAGATTGGAGAGTGGGAAAAATACACTTTGTTATTTTATTTCTTTTCTTGTTTCTAGTTTAGTTTTACTTATTTTAAGTGACAAAAATGAGTGGACTATTTTAGAAATATTGGTGAGGTTAGAGTGTAGTTTTTGTATTTCTTCTTCTCAATAGTGATATTGATTCTTCTTATGCTTCATTTCCATATCTCATTAATTATTTTGTTTCTCATTCTCTAATTTCTTTTCTAAAATTATTTAGCATCGTTTACATAAGTTCAGTCATGCTTTTCTTATGTAACTAAGATTGTTAATTTATTTTAGTATATTTGTTATATTGTATGTCTTTTACTGCATTCTGCCAATGGTATTTTGTCGCTCTTGGATATATAATATGATATGCTATGAAATTAGGAGTTAGATTCAATTTAATCTAGATTATTTAATTTGTGCTTTTAACATATACATCTTCCAGTTGCAATTAATGGTGTAGAATTGCAACTGTGTTTTGAATTAATATCAATATTAGAATATGTTTTACAGCACTGCATCTCTACCTTGCCATGCTCTTTATCTGATCATTTTCTCTAATCTATCATTTTAGTTTCACAAAATCCATATCTTCAATTCTACTTTATTTTTATCTTTTATTTACTAATATAATCTTTAGTTGTGTTTTCCTCTCTGTGGTTACGACATAGTCCGATTACTACTGCGACCGCTTAGGAGTTTATTGGGCGATATCAATTTTTGGCGCCGTTGCCGGGGAGGTAATTCTACAATTAAAGGTTTGCATAGTAAATTATTTTTTTATAAAAAAAAAAGTAGTATAAATTTTTTTAATTTCTCTTTTAATTTTTTTTTTCCTTAGTAATTTTTATTTTTAGTTTTTTTTATTTATTCATTTTTTTAATTGTTCTATTTGTTTATTTTACTTTTAGGTTCAGGTTTAGGATTTTATTTTTAGATTTAGTTTTTTTTCCCAAAAATAAAAATAAAAATATAAATAAAATTTTGTATCAAAACAAAGTATTGAGAACATTTGTGTAATTTTGGAAATGAGTAAAAACCAAACATGTTCTGTCTTAGAAAAATTGGTTCTTAAATAAGGTTTGTGTTAGCGTTACCCTCCAACCTTTTCTAAGAACATCGGGGAGTTCTAGAAAAGCTCTTGGGCCTAAAGTGGTACCTTGGCAGCCTTCCCAATTGGCCTGGGAACATTTTTGGTGTATACTTATTAAATTATTACACATTTGCGCTTATAATACTTACAAAAAAAAAAAAGCAAATGAATGAAGAAGATCATCGACGTTTTGAGTACTATTATCCAATATATCTCTCTTCACTTCAAAACAATCCAAAATCTAGTGCTACTGAGGGTACTAGAAATTTTAGAGGTGCCCACCAACTTAGCGAAAGAGAGTACCTTAAATCTGAAGTAGAATTCTTGACTAAAGAATTCGAAAACTTGAAAGCTAAGTATGGTCGAGAAAGTAACGAGGTAATAAGGGTAGAGTATGATGAACCATATTTTGACTGTGAAAGAGTCGACCATTTTGCTCAAGATTACTCAACTCTTAGAGAAAGGGAGGAAGCTTTTCAATACTATTCTTACTACAAGAATAGTAATCTTAGCTGGAAAAACCCTGTTGCTTCAAGTTGGAAGTCTAAGTACAACTACCGTGCACCGATTGGTTGGGAATTGGCACCATCTAGCAGGAATGTTGAGCACGATTTTTCTAACTCTTACCATGAACCTCCACATAATGTCGGGACTAATACAGATTCCTTAGAGGAAACATTATATACAATTATGGAGGAACAAATAAACTTTACTGAACACATAAGCAACATTGCTAAACACATGATGGAGGAACTTAGAGAAATTCGGACTCAATTTTCAGAATTGACTGACAAAGTTAATTCACATTATTTCAGTCAATTCCAATCAGAAGAAGAAACAATGGCACCAATCTCTAATCCTATTTCCTTCAAATTTGATGAGGATGATGCCATTACGATTCGGAGTGAAAATATTCCTCATGCTGAAATTCTTCCAACAACTCCGAATGAAAACAAGTGTTATCATACTGATGTGATAAACCTTCTTGTGGAGGAAATTTGCAAACTTTTCTCAAAGAATCAATCACACAATTTCCTCCACGATACTGAAAACGAACATTTTCTTTATCCTGAGAATGTTACTAATGCTTCCATTTTTGAGACACAGGATAAAAGAAAATTCATTTTTGATACTGGATAGTCAAGAATATTTAGTTGGTGAACCTACCTGAGGAGACGTTTCTTCGGTTTACCAAGGCTAATCAGGTTCTATCTTTCCTTGCTTTCTTTATTTCTGGTATGTTTTATTTTTGTTCTTTGTTTTATTTTTCCTTTTTATTTTATTATGATAGTTTGTCTTGTTATTTATTTTTCTTTTTCTAAGAATCAATATCATATCATTTTGCATTAGCTCACTCTCTATATGTTCTCATTTCACGCTTTTCATGCATATATTTTTAAACAATGAGGACATTGTCTAATTTTGATTGGGGGTGGTGAGCATATTCATGCACGTTCATGTTGATTTTTGTCATACTAATATTTTCATGGTCAAATTTTTTTAAAAAATTACTTATTTATTTTTGCAAAATGTTACTTTTGAGTCAATTTTTGTTATTTGTATTACTAAGAGTTTCTCTAGAGTTACCTAATGCACATGCCAAATGTTGTGGTAAGATGGTTGTTAGCACATATTTGCTTAGAAATTTGCCATGTTTAAGTAATTCATTCTTTTGTGTGAGAAATGAGACTTGAGAAAACAACTTTTAAATTTTTATTGATTCTTAGAAATGGTTATAATTATTTGGACAAGGTATTGTGGTATGAATGGATGATGTTTTAGGGATAATATTTTCTATAGACAAATCTTATTAGAGAGCCTTTTATTATGTTGTTCATGAAAAAGAAAATGAAAAAAAAAGAAGAAAAAGGAAAGAAGAAAAAAAAAATAAAAAAAAAAGGAGAAAGACACAAGAGCAATAGTTTTATCATTTTCAATTATGTTGTCTCTTGTGTCCAAAAAAAAAAAAAAAGTGTGTTTATTAATTTCATGTTTTATTTTATGGCTCTTAGAATAAATGTAAAGATTGTCTATTCAACTTAAAATCCCGAAAAACTAGTTTTGTGGTACTCTTTATGGTGGTTGTCCAAATGGTTTATTTCCTATCTTTGTTTCAATAATTATTTAAGAGTTTATCCTAAATATATACCCATTTGATGAGTGCTTACTTCTTTTCCAACTCCATGAGTGAAACCCTTAAACTTTAAATACTTTCAATTACATGGGAGGTTAATGGAGTTGAGACTTTTACTTGGCATAATTTCGAAGGTTTTATGTGCTATGGTTTGCAGTAAGAAGGTTCAAGTTTGGTGCACACACTCACAACTCTAGGTTTATTCGAAGTAATTTTGATAGCTCTTGTTGACTTGTTACTGACATTTTGTGTTAATACTTAAGTTCTTTTTATAATTTTTGACCGGAAATATATCATGTTGACATTTATCATTTCGCTTGAATTGCTAAAGACTAGCAATAAGCTGGTTGGGGGTTGTGATTAGTGCTCAAAAATATCATTTTATTAATCTTAAAGTGTAAAATTAATTATGTTTTAATTAATATTTTCATGTATTTATTGTCATATATTTTATATTTAAAAATATTAATTTTAATTTAATTTGTGGTTAATTTTCAGGAAATAAAATATATTTTTGACACAAAGAAAAAGAAAGGAGAAAGAAAGAATTAAAATTGAAGAGAATTATGAAGAAAATGGCATTTTTGAAGGTGAAATGGCCCAAAACTAGGCCCAAAAAGAAGCTCAGCCGCCAGCCGCCACGCTGACACGACTGACGCGCTGTCCAATCCGCACCTGCCACGCTGACACCGTAGAATGACGCGCTGACATACGTTCTGACGCCACTGCCCCCTGACGCATGCCTGCCACCTGACGCGTCTGACACGCTTGTCCCCCACTTCACCAGCATCCACTTCCCATTTTCATCAGCTTTTTTAGCCACTTCCCCCACTATTTTTTACACGATTTTACACGTTTTTGTCCTATTTTCTCTATAAATAGATAACCAAAGCCAGTGTAAATTATCAGATTGGAGAGTGGGAAAAATACACTTTGTTATTTTATTTCTTTTCTTGTTTCTAGTTTAGTTTTACTTATTTTAAGTGACAAAAATGAGTGGACTATTTTAGAAATATTGGTGAGGTTAGAGTGTAGTTTTTGTATTTCTTCTTCTCAATAGTGGTATTGATTCTTCTTATGCTTCATTTCCATATCTCATTAATTATTTTGTTTCTCATTCTCTAATTTCTTTTCTAAAATTATTTAGCATCGTTTACATAAGTTCAGTCATGCTTTTCTTATGTAACTTAGATTGTTAATTTATTTTAGTATATTTGTTATATTGTATGTCTTTTACTGCATTCTGCCAATGGTATTTTGTCGCTCTTGGATATATAATATGATATGCTATGAAATTAGGAGTTAGATTCAATTTAATCTAGATTATTTAATTTGTGCTTTTAACATATACATCTTTCAGTTGCAATTAATGGTGTAGAATTGCAACTGTGTTTTGAATTAATATCAATATTTGAATATGTTTTACAGCACTGCATCTCTACCTTGCCATGCTCTTTATCTGATCATTTTCTCTAATCTATCATTTTAGTTTCACAAAATCCATATCATCAATTCTACTTTATTTTTATCTTTTATTTACTAATATAATCTTTAGTTGTGTTTTCCTCTCTGTGGATACGACATAGCCCGATTACTACTGCGACCGCTTAGGAGTTTATTGGGCGATATCATCTGCCGTGCATAATGTATTCCATATATCAGCTCTTCGGAGGTATGTATCTGATGTGGGCCATATTCTGAGATATGAAGATCTGGAGCTTGAGCCGGATCTCTCCTTTGAGGAGCAGCCAGTTTAGATACTTGACAGAAAGGACAAGGTCCTCAGGAATAAGACAATACCTTTGGTTAAGGTATTGTGGAGGAACAAAAAGGTCGAGGAGGCGACCTAGGAGCTGGAGTCAGATATGCAGAGTCAGTATCCCGAGCTGTTCAGGTAATTTCGAGGAAGAAATTTCAGTAAAGAGGGGATAGTTGTAATGCCCCGAATTCTCCGATGTGTTTAACGGCGTGAATAGTAGGCCGGGAGGGCCATACTTGCTTAATTATGTTATTAATTGACAAAATGCATGTATATGTTGATTATATTAAAATCTGATGTGAAATGCATGCATGTGGGTCCATATTTTAATTACAGGGGTGTGATGGTAATCTAGCCCGTTGAGGGCGTAATTGTATATTTGTATGCATGTCGGTGATATATTGTTAAGGCCACATTATAATGTGTATTTGTTCGAGCTATTCAGCATGAGACGATCTTTTTGTATTAAAGTAGCGGTTTAGTCATAACGGGATTAAGTTCGAGGCTCGGGGTGAGTCTCGGGATGTTTTAATGATTAGAATGTTACCGGGAGTAAAAAGGGTAACAAGACATGAATTATTGGTGTTTGGGAATTTTGAGAATAGCGGGAATTGGAGAGCGTTAATTATGATTAACGAAATAGGTGAAGGATGACGATTTTACCCTTGGGGAGACATTAGAAGCTTTAAATGACCTAGGGGCATTAAGGTCATTTTGCTTGGGTTATATATGTTTTAAGTGGCTGTAGAAGGTTATAGAACAAAAACAGAGTAAGGTCTTCTTCTTCCCGTACACCATTTCCTCTCTATCTTTCTTTGAGGTTTTTGGTCCCAAGTTGAGGTAGCAAGCTAGGAAATCAAAGCTTGGAGGTTGTGGACTTAGTTCATCTTCTAAGGAGGATTCAAAACCAGTTGGAGGTAAGGAACTGTCCATGAATTTCAGGTGTACTCTGTTTTTCTTTTAAGTTTTCAGCTTATGGTTATTGATGTAGAAAGTTGGAATCAAGGGGAGTTTTTGGGTATGTTTGATTGGGTTTTGGTGAGGAGGTGATGTAGATGAGGTTTAGGGGTTGAATTGGATGTTTTGGTAAGGTTAGGGATGTGTTTGGAAGGTTGGTTTCAAGAGGAATCGCAAGGAGGGAGTTTCAGTGTTGCTGCTGGTCTGAAACTGGCGCCCCAGCGCCAGTCCTAGCACCCCAGCGCTATTCAGGGCAGAGAGCAGCCCTCTCTGTTTCTGGGGCAGTGCCCCAGCGCTGGTGGGTGGCGCCTAGGCGCTAGGTCAGTTTCAGGATGTGTTGTTTTTAGGGTTCGGGATGGTTTTTAAGGTTCGGGGGTTGGTTCCTTTGGCCCTTTTGAGTAGTTTTAGAGTCTCGAGAGTAGGGGATTGGTCCCGGGAGTGTGGTTTAGTTTGTGAACCAATCATTGATTTATTTTATTAATGGTTTCTAATTGGTTATGATTAGGTAACTACTAAGGAGTCTAAAGGTTGATCGTTCTCAGGGGTCGTTCTTTTAATCATTCTAGCTCGAACCAGAGGTAAGAAAATTGCACCACAAGTGTGACATGCATGGATATTCATGAGGCATGCTGGTTGTGTAAATATGGACATGGATTGAAAATAGAATGTTTAGCATATGTTGCTCACTTATGCATGGTACTGACTCATTAGCCAGATTTTGCAAAGGTGCTAGTATCAACTATGAAGCTGTGACTTATTAGTCAGGTTCGGCAGTGGTACTGGGCACTAGTCACGTTGAGCTGAATCATTAGTCAGGACGGCCTTAGCGTGTTAACGCAAGCCAACAAAGATTAGATCTAATCGTCTATCAGCACTGAATGACTCAAAAAGCATTAATGTCAGGCCGACCTCGAGGGTCGATGAATGAAATAAGCGTTTGGAGGCTAGTGGCTTACCTAGCAGCCTCTCTCCCACTAGAAACAGTGACATGCTTGTCAGTCACTCAGTATGGTCTACCAGAACCTGTTGAAGGCTAGTGGCTTACCTACCAACCACTCTTTCATTTGAATTAGTGACTTGCTTGTCAGTCACTCAGTATGGTTTATCAGGACCTCATGTGATGTTCACTCATTTGTTTAAAAGCTTAATGCTCAGTGTGATTATAATGATAATCATTTGATAATGTTATTGAATAGTATTATGTTTTCTTGCTGGGCTTTGGCTTATGGGTGCTATGTGGTGCAGGTAAAGGGAAAGAAAAGCTCACCTAGCCTTGAGTGGAGAGCTGATGTGGTGATATGTACATATGCGGCCGTTTGACCACCACGGCCAAGGAGTTCTCAGAGGAACTAGGGGGTTTACCCTATTTTTGCCGCTTAGGTCGGCGGGATTGTAAATTTGAAACAGTAGTGACCATTTTTTACTGTGAACAACTTGTAAATGTTTTGTTTAGCTCTGCAGAGCAGTTTGTAATGAAAATCTCCATTTCCTTTTTACTGGTTTTATACCTTAACCTGTTAATTACACTTAGAGCACGTTTTTGACCAAAGGACTCGAGTAGCGAGTCAAATTTCCGTTCCACCGTTCCCCGTAACTGTTCTGGGGCAACCAGGGCGTTACATAAACCTTATTAGCAAATTTTGGACGTTACAACTATCCCATTCTACTAAAAATTTCTTCGTCAAAATTTACCTAAATAATTTGGGATACTGATCCTACATATCTGACTCTAGCTCCCAGGTCGCTTTCTTGACCCTGTTGTTCCTCATCACAACTTTAACTAGAGGAATCGACTTGTTCCTCATAACCTTGTCTTTTCTATATAGGATCTAAATTGGTCACTCCTCATAAGACAAGTTTGTCTGTATCTCCAAATCCTCATAACCCAGCACATGGGTTTCGTCCAACATATACTTTAGAAGCAAGAGACGTGAAACACATCATGAACTCCTGATAATAACGGGGGCAAAGCCAATCTATAGGCTACCTGCCCGATCCTTTATATGATATCAAAAGGTCCAACAAACCTAAGGCTCAGCTTGCCCTTCCTCCCAAACCTTTTTACTCCGCATAGTGGTGAAACTCAGAGAAATACGAGGTCTCCTACCTAGAACTCCACGTTCCTACACTTAGGGTCAGCATAGCTTTTCTGTCTACTTTACGAGGCGATCACTTGAGCTCTGATCTTCTCAAAAGCCTCATTATTCCTCTGAACCATCTTAGGACCCAAATACTTCCTCTCTCCCATTTCATCAGAATGAATGGGTGACCTACACTTCTTGCCATACAACATCTCGTATGGAGCTACTCCAATCAATGATTGATAACTGTTATTGTATGAAAACTTAATAAACGGAAGATACTTACTCCACGAACCCTCGAAGTCCAAAACACATGCTCTAAGCATGTCCTCCAATATCTGAATCGTCCTTTGAGACTACTTGTCTGTCTAAGGATGATAAGTTGTATTGAACTTCAACTGAGTCCCCATAGCCTTATGCAGTCTCCCCCAAAACATGAAGGTAGAAAAGGGATTCTGATCCGACACTATAGATTTTGGAACCCCATGGAGACGTACAATCTCTCTGACATACAGTTCTGCATACTAGTTCACAGTATAGTTGTTCTCATTGGCAGAAAATGAGCTGACTTGGTATATGTGTCTACTATCACCCATACCGCGTCATGTTTCCTCACTGTCTTGGGCAAGCCTCCTACAAAATCAATAGTAACGTCTTCCCACTTCCACTCGAGAATAACTAGAGGTTGCAACAACCCCACTGGTCGTTGGTGTTCAGTCTTCACCTGCCAAAAGGTTAGACACTTCGCCACATAGTCAACCACATATTTCTTCATCCCAAGCCACCAATACAACGACCTTAGATCCTTATACATCTTCATGGTGTCTAGATGTAATGAATATGGTGTGGTATGAGATTCATCAAGGATCTCTCGTCTGATACCCACGTCCATTGGAACACAAATCAGATCCTTAGTTCTCAGTAAACCCGTCTCCGTAATGGAATAATCCTTAGCTACTCCAGCTAGGACGTCCTCTCTAAGATTTATCAACTGGTAATCACTCATCTGGCCCTCTTCTATTCTCTCCAAAAGAATGGACTGCAAGGTAATATTCGCCAACTGGCTTGCCACAATCTCTATCCTTCCTCTAGTAATGTCTTCTGCCAATTCCTCGACATCTGCTTTGAACTAAAAAATTGTCCAGGGCATCTCCGACTCTAAGTGTCTGCCACTACATTAGCTTTCCTTGGATGGTAAAGAATCTCACAGTCATATCCTTCACCAACTCTAGCCAACATCTTTGTCTCATGTTTAATTCCTTCTGGGTGAAGAAATACTTCAAACTCTTATGATTGGTGTATATCTCGCACTTTTCTCCATACAAATAGTGTCGCCACACTTTCAGTGCAAATATCACCATTGCTAACTCCAAATTGTGAGTAAGGTATCACTGTTCATATTCCTTCAGTTGTTGCAATGCGCAAGTAATCACCTTCCCAATTTGCATCAACACACATCCTAGACCCAATCTCGATGCATCGCAGTACACCACAAACCTACCTCCATCTAAAGGAAGGCTCAGCACCAGAGTAGTAATCAATCATTGTTTCAACTCCTAGATGTGACCGTCAGAATCCCGTGATCCCTAAGGGGAAAGACCGGGTAAAGCTGTGCAATCCCACACCACCTTGGGAAGGTGAAGTGTGATGATTCTAAGACTATGTAGGTATGGGACTACGCAGTTGAAGATGGCTTAAATGGATTGATGGGTACTACCTATGCCAACAAGATGCATCTTCTTTTCGGTAGCCCATCACTTGAGAACTCCAAAGTTAAGCGTGCTTGACCTGGAGTAATCTCAAGATGGGTGACCTCTTGGGAAGTTTTCCCAGGAAGCGTGCAAGTGAGGACAAAGCATGCTGGAAAGACTCATTTTGGTTTGTAGGGCCAGTCATCATTCCAGGAAGCAACCATAGTGACGTGGGGCATTACAAATGGTATCAGAGCCTTGACCCAGCCGGAAGTGTGGCCAACGGGGACGTCGGGCCCGTAAGGGGGGTGATTGTGACAGTCAGAATCCCGTGATTCATAAGGGGAAAGATTGGGTAAAGCTGTGCAATCCCACACCACCTGGGGAAGGTCAAGTGTGATGATTCTAAGACTGTGTAGGTTTGGGACTACGCAGTTGAAGAAGGCTTAAATAGATTGAAGGGTACTACCTATGCCAACAAGAAGCATCTTCTTTTCGGTAGACCATCACTTGAGAACTCCAAAGTTAAGCGTGCTTAACCTGGAGTAATCTCAAGATGAGTGACCTCCTGGGAAGTTTTCCCAGGAAGCGTGTGAGTGAGGACAAAGCACACTGGAAAGACTCGTGTTGGTTTATAGGGTCAATCGTCATTCCAAGAAGCAACCATAGTGACGTGTGGCGTTACACTAGAAGCTATTATCACATCTGTCTGACCATACAAACTTCAAGTTCTTCCATGTAAATTTTGTCAATGGTGTAGCAATCTTTGAGAATCTTTCCACGAAGCGCTGATAATACCTTGCCAACCCAAGGAAACTCCTAACCTCTGATACATTCCTTGGCCTCGGCCAAACCCTAAGTGCTTCCACCTTGGAAATATCTACCTTAATCTCGTCTCTACTGACAATGTGACAAGGAATGTCACCTATGGTAACCAAAACTCGCACTTATTAAAATATGCATACAACTGGTGCTCTCTCAATCTCTACAATAATAATCGGAGGTGCTGCTTATGCTCTACCTCTAAATGAGAGTAAAACAAGATATCATCGATGAAGACAATCACGAACTGATCCAAATAATACTTGAACACCATGTTCATCAGATCCATAAACGTTGCTAGGGCATTGGTCAACCTAAATGACTTGACTAGAAGCTTGTAATGCTCATACCTCATGCGAAAGACCATATTCAGAATATCCTCATCCTTGATCCTCAGATGGTGATAAACAGATCGAAGATCAATTTTTGAAAAAACTGTCTTACCTTGCAACTGGTCAAACAGGTCGTCTACCTCAGTGGTGGGTACTTGTTCTTGATAGTCAGTTTATTTAATTCCCTGTAATTAATGCACATCCTCAGGGTCCCATCCTTTTTCTTCACAAACAAAACTGGAGCACCAAAAGATGAGAAGCTAGGTCTGATAAATCCCAGGTCCAGTAATTCCTATAACTGTACCTTCACTCCTTCAGTTCTTTCAGAGACATTCGATTTGGTATTCTTGACACCAGTTCTGTACCTGGTGTCAACTCAATGACGAACTCAATCTCATGATGCTATGGCAGTCCTAGAAAGTCCTATGGAAACACATCTAAGAATTCACACACTAATCTGGTCTCCTCTGGTCTCACTGGCATGACCTTAGTGGTGTCCACCACACTAGTTAGGATTCCTATGCAACATCTTTGCAATAGGTCTCTATCCCTCAATGCTAATATCATGGGAATATGGGGTCCATGCACAATGCCAACAAAAATGAAGGGGTCCTCAACCTCTGGCTCAAAAGTCACCATCTTCATCTTGCAGTCTATAGTCGCTCCATTCCTGGCCAACTAATCCATTCCTAAAAGCATGTCAAAGTCATCCATTCCCAACTCAATCAAGTCCACTGATAGTTCTCTATTGTCCACCACCAATGGTAATGACCTAACCCATCTCCTAGAGACTACCAGCTCCCCAATAGGCAGTAAAGTCCTAAACCACACAGTATAATAATCATAGAGCCTACACAATCTGTCAATCACTCTATTAGAAATAAATGAGTGTCTAGCAATAGAATCAATTAATACAGCATATGGAGTGCATGCACTAGAAAGCTGACCTATCACTACTAAGGGACTAGCCTCAGCCTACATGAGTCAAGGTGAACACTCGAGTTGGAGTCAAGTTTTTCGCTGTCTTAGGTTCCTATTTCTTCGAGCTTGGGTAGCTTCTTGAGATGTCCAACAATCCCACATAGATAGCATGCCTTCGCCCGAAAATCGCCCAGATGGCACCTCCTACACCTATCACATTCTGGGTAACTCCTCCAAGTCTCATCGCCACTCTAGCGCCCGCCCTGAACACTCTGACCCCTCATATCAGGACCCGCAGTGGTCGAGGTGTCAGGAGTCTACCTCTTTTGGTTAGTGGGGCCTCCGCCCCTACCGGATCTTACAAATGGAGGCACTTCCCTCTGAACATCGCATTGTGCAACACTCTCCCTCAATATCTTGTTCTCTGCCTCCTCAGCTGTGAGGGCTTTCTCAACCACCTGGGCATAAGTAGTCTCCCCAGGTACCGACGTAATCTTAACATCCAGGGCTAACATATCATTTAGCCCTTGAAAAAATCTGTCATGTCTTGCTGCTTCAGTAGGCACCAAATCTGGTGCAAATTTAGCCACCCTATCAAACTTCAAGGCATACTCAGTGACTGACATACTGCCCTGCACCAAACTGGTAAAGTCATTTACTTTTGTCGCTCTAACCGCATTACTATAATACTTCTGGTTAAATAGGTCTCTGAACTCATCCCAACTCATAGTATAAACATTTTGAGATTGGGACACCACCTCCAACGAAATACGGGCGTCATCTCGAAACATAAAGGTGATGCAAGCCACTCAGTCATTACCTACCACCTTCATAAAATCTAGGATGGAGGTAGTCGGGCTCATCCACTGCTTAACCTTCATCAGATTTGGTCCTCCCTCAAAGCTTGGAGGATGTTACTTCCTGAATCTTTCATACAGTGGTTCCCATCTGTTTTCAACCTCAGGCTGTTGTACGGTTGGTATCACTGCAAGTGGCATGTCCAGTGCAGCGTTCCCAGGCAGAACCTATTGTCTCAGTAAGCAGATCTCTTCCTCTTGACTTTGAAGTATGGCTTACATATCAGCAAGCATTTGTTGCCAGTTCTTAGGGACTGGCAGAGGGTTGGTTATCATCTCTAGCCTCGATCTCAGCGCCGACTAGTCAAACTGATCCCCTTGGAGGCATAGCTCTCCAAGTGTATCTGCAATCAATGACTCGACTGATCAAGCAATGATAACTGGTTTTTAGAAGTTACCCCATGGTCCAACATTAACAATTAAGCAAATGCATGCAACTACAATGCTAACAATCATTTCAATAACACTAACATGTAGTACCAATGCTGATAAACTTGGCTTTTCATGTACACATAGCAGTCAAGGGCTAGACCATATAAGTATATCTCATGCTCCCTAATAAGACAAGAAGAGAAGGCATTTATATCTTATTTAAACACTTAAACACATAACTACATAAATAGTTACCAAACCTTGAGTGGAGCTTGTCTTTATCGGCGAGTGTAGATGCCCAACTAGTCTTTATGAACCCTTAAACCTAGATAGCTCTAATACCAAGTTGAAACACCCTGGATAGCCAAGACCCTTACACTGTGTATTTTAAATAGTGTTGGACTTACTAATCAAGTCATTTAGATTTAAACGTATAACTAAGAGTAATTAACAGATTAGGGTTTAAAAGTTTTGATCATAGGAATGACTACTTTCATTTAAAAGTTTAAGTCTGTATATGGGATCCCAAAATAAATATTTTAGAAGGCATTTACAAGTCTAAAGGTGATTACAACATAAATCGTCCTAAGCGGCAAAACTAGGATTTGACTCTAGTCCCTCTTGAATTCTTGGTCGGCGCGGTCGAGCAGCTGCAAATGTACACGCCGCCCCTAATGCTCTCCAACTCATGACTGGTCCAACTTCCCTTTTCCTTTACCTGCACCACATAGCGCTTGTGAGCCAAGCTCAGTAAGAAAACTTAAATCAATGGATTCAAATATGCAACATAATATAAATAACAAGCTTAGTCGTAACAACCCTGCTCAAAAAAACAACATAGTCCAATTTAAACAACCAATGAGTTAGACAAGTACATATCACACTTCTAATTATTTAGGTGGTGATTAGGCCAGACAAGTGCATATTGCACTCCCAATTTGCCCTAGCCAAAACATCATGCGTTCCGCACATGTATTGCTGACCTAGGATCTCTTTGGACAAGCTTTCAGATCAGGTATAATCAACATAAAATTTTCCTAACACACAATCATATACAAGCATGCCTATTCAAGTAATCACATGCATAATCATATTCATATTCATTAACAGGGGCCCGAGCCCTTATCAGAACCAGGGTGTAGTTTTCTTACCTAGGGTCTCGAGTAGATAGCGTATGGCGATCCCGAGCGCGAACCTTACTCCCGAGCCCTAATGGTATAACCTAGTAACAACACAATAATGGACAACCATCAAGCACTAGACTATTTAAAAGCTCCAGGGTTAATTCCTAGCCTCCAGAATCTCAAATTCTACTAAATCGGGTAGTAGAACCCTTCCTGAGCCTTTATTTTTGAGTTCTCGAGCTTAAAAACCCCATTTGGCCAAAATCCTCAATTTGAGTCGTGGCGTCACCACAAGGGCCCCAACCATCTACAAGGTAGAGAGCGAATTCCATTATTTTCTTGGAAACAAGTCGTGGCATAGCCCACCTAGCGTTGCGACACTAAGGCAGTTCAGAGAACCACCCCTAGCCTTTGAGTTCATGCGGGTCGCGGTGCTTCATGAACAGCGCAAGGGCGCGACACGCGAACCAAAATATTATGGGTTTTTCCTGTGTTTTCCCCAAGCAAAAATCTCTCCAAACCCAACCCACACTTATACGAAAGTCCCAATTGAGTCTAGGACTCTCAATAACACAACATAAGCAATACAATTACCCCAAAAACCAAACCACATCCTTACCAAAACTCAAAAATCAAAGCTAGAGTTTAAACTTCAGTTAAAAAAATATAACAGAATTCCCTCAAAGACTAGAGCACATACCTTACCTCAACTGTGATTACGACCTCAAGCTGCCTCTTAACCCAATCCAAGCTCCAACTCCTTAGATTCTCAAGCCAATACTCCTCAAAAATTCAAAAGCTTCCCAATACTTTAGGATAGAGAGAGAAATGAGAAAGAGGGGGATGTGAGCTGCTGAATGTTGAGTGTTTTCCTTTTTGGTCTTTCTGAAAGCTTTTTGTCCTAACTAAGTCCAACGGAGGCTAGGGAAAAGACCCTAATGCCATAACCCAAATCCTTGCTCCTTAATGTCCCCAAGGGCAATACCGTCATTTACCACATTTTCTCGCTAAACCTCAAATTCCTTTTAGATTCCCAATTAATTCTAATACCCCAAAAATTACCAAATAAATTCCCATCACTCGCTAAATCTCAACTACTTGCTAGATTACTAAAATACCCCTAGGCTCACCCCTAGCCGGGTATTTGACCCCTAGTGAATTTACCATTAACTTGCTCACTAGGGTCGCCTCCAGCCGAATATCGCAAATATATCCATATAATAATGTGGTCTCAATCACATAGCACACATAATTATATTTATACCAACAACGGGTCAAAATTAGAAAAAAAACTCTTATTAACAAAAACGGGCCCACATGCATATTTAATACACATAAACATGCATGCTTATTCATATCACAATATTATTCATATATGCCACATAATCACACATATATTCAACTAAATTCACGTATTAATCAATTTATGCCCTTTTGACACACTAATCGAGGCACTAAGATTTATTAGCAAATTTGAGACGTTACAACTATCCCCTCCTACTAAAAATTTCGTCCTCGAAATTTACCTGAACAATTCAGGATACTGCTCCCGCATATTTGATGTTCAGAGATCTCATCATATTAACCAGTCATTGATATGTTGCGCCAATGTTTTTTAGACCAAAAGGCATTACTTTGTAATGATACAATCCTACTTCAGTTCTAAAACTAGTATGTTATTCATCAGGAGGGTGCATACTGATCTGATTGTTCCCCGAGTAACCATCCATAAATGTGAGGATTTCGTGCCCTGCGGTGGCAACGACTAGCTGGTAGATTTTTGGTAGGGGGAAGCAGTCCTTTTGGCATGCCTTGTTTAAGTCAGTGAAATCTACACAAGTCCTCCATTTGGCATTGGTTTTGGTACTAGGACTGGATTAGAAACCCACTCGGGGTAGAAGGCTTCTCTTATAAACCTGTTTTCTTTTAGCCTTTGGACTTCTTCTTTTAAAGCCTTTGATCTCTCTTTATCGAGCACTCTTTTCTGTTGTGCAGACTTAAAGTTGTCTCTATCTATATTTAGAGCATTGCTGGTAACTGTGGGGCTTATGCAAACCATGTCTTTGTGTGACCAAGAAAATACATCTTGATTTTTCCTTAGGAAGTTTACGAGTTCATATTTGACTTCCATAGCTACACTTATTCCAATCTTGAGTGCCTTCGTCAGTTCATTCTGGTCAAGTGGGACTTCCTCCAGGTCTTTAGTAGGTCCCACCCCAATATCAAAGTCCCCAAAGCAGGGATCAATATCTCCTCTCTTGCTTTGGGCAATTCCCTATTTGGAGTTGCTTGCCTCTTCAGAGGATGCATTACTTTGTTACTCGAAGTTGCTTATGCCCATCTCTACTATTGGCTTGTTATTCGTTGGTCCAATAAATATCATGCTGGTCGTGGCCAATCCTTTCTTAGCAGTTGTAATGGAAGAATTATAGCATTCCTAAGCTTCCCTTTGATTTCCTTTTGCACATCTGATCTTGGCGATGATAGAAAATTCCATCATGAGATGAAATATGGATGTTACGACTTGCAAGTCGATAAGGATCAGTCTTCCTAAGACGGCATTGAAGGTCAAGGGAATATCAACCACAACAAATGTTTCCATAACCGTGCTATTTGCAGGTGTAGTTCCCAATGTTACTACTAACTTGATCGTTCCTGCTGGAGTCAACCCTTCTACAGTAAAACCATATAAAGTTTGTGTGCATGGTTCTAGGTCTCAAACCAACAACTTCATTCTCTCAATGTTTGTTTTGAACAGAATGTTCATTGAGTAACCATGGTCTATCATCGTTCGTGCCACGATCATGTTGGCAATCTGGGCCTCAATTACCAAGGGATCATTATGCGCAAATCTTACATGCACGACGTCATCCTCAGTGCATGCTATTGGCTTATATTCATAGCAAGGGGTTTTGAGGGTATGCTCCTCAGCTACCAATACTTCATTCGCCGGTTCATGGCGAAGTGGTCCTTCGTATTATTGAGAAACTTATACAAGATCTTTATTTATTTTCATGCAGATCTAATATTAAACAAATTAATATGAGATAACCTAGAACATTTTTCTAAAATTGAATTCAAATAGAAACAAAGATAAGAATACTGATAGTATACGCAGCGGAATGAAAGAGTTCTTCCTTCAGTTTCTCTAACTCTTGTATCCTTTCTGTCGCAGAGTATTATCAAGAAACTGAACCGTTCTTCTAATTTCTTCACTATCTTCCAATGTATCCTTAGAATCACCTAGACTAGAGTGGGCAATTCTCAACACATGAGATAGATACAGAGAGAAGAAGAGAAAATAACAAAGAGGCTTAGGAAAGGACTTGTGTTTATAGAGAATATAAAACCTATCAGAAAATCAGTGATTAAACTTATCTGTCGTCTATGAAATCTGAACTTATGACTTCTCTCTAAGCACTCCTTTTATAGAATCAATTTGGCCATTTAATTTAATTAAAAAATTAATAAAATAATAGCCATTTTGAAGCCCTAGGACAAAATTATCATGGGCTTTAGGCCCGTGAAATTTCCCATTTGATTATAAGCCCATTAGACATAAAATCAAGGCCTGTTTTATTTTCTATTGATTTAATTAATTAAATAATTATTTAAATCCTTTATCAAATTAATTATTTATAATTTGAACCCTGATTTAAACTTATTTATTAATTTAGATACCAATTTATCTTAATTAATAAATCTGCACTAATTTTTCTTTTATTCTAAAAAATACATAACTCTGTGAAACTATCCAAAATTGACCTGATCAACTTTGATAATTCTAATTGATAATTAAATCAATTAATTGAGACTATCTAGATGATTTTATCCAAGGTAAAATGGGGACCATGGGCCTATGAAATCAAGCTCCAATAAGTTATCATAAATCTAACAAATAAATTTACTAACTTATTAATTCCTCGTGACTCCACTATAGACTTGGAATTGCACTCTTGAATTCATAGAACGCACTATAACAAATATAGATACGCTATTAATTATCCATTGTTACAACCATAATTGTCACTCAATCCTCAATAGACGTTCTACAATGAGATAGGACTAAAATACCGTTTTACCCCTCATTGTATTTTATCCTTAAAACATTTAGTTCCTTGTAAATGATATTTCAGTAAACTAATTCAATTACTAAAATGAGATCTCTATCATTTAACACCTTGAACCAATCTAAAAGGAAACCATCGTTTCACTTCTTCATCAGAAGCTATAGATGTTCATATCTATGATTAACACTCCCGCTCAATTATACTACCGAGTTCCCAAGATGTAAGTATGGGCTAGTCCGTAGGGTAAGCTGATAACGAACAAGTCAAAGAACTCAAATAATACAATCAATTAGAATACTAACCACTCAGAATTGAGATTGAATTGACCTATGGTCAACTATATGATATGACTAGAATAGATAATAACAGTATGTTTACTTATCTTATCAACTGTCAATATCGGTCCAATCCGATGTAACAAATACATCCGATCTTATCTACTTTACTAATGTTCTGGAAAGAACATAACACTGTAATTTGTAAGTAGATCATATCGTAGATTGGCAAGTCAGTGTAAATCTGGTGCACTGAATAATCTTAGGACTAACTTATTTTTAACATATAATCATATTTATATTCCACTGTGATTACATCACTATAAAAAGATTAGCTATATGCTTGGGATTTAATAGAAGTTTATATTAAACAAATAATCATGAAAAAAAAACATGTGAGCAAAGTGATTGACCAAGTCAAAAAATGATTTCTATTCTTTTATTGATAATAAAATGAGATTACAAAGAATTTGAGTTTTAATTAGGGCATAAAACCCCAACATTTTCTCCACAACACTTTCACCAAGGCGATGGTCTTGTTCTAGAAGACTTTATCTTTTCGGTCAAGAATTTGAACCGGCTTCTCCTCATAGGACAAATCCTGATCAAGCTCCATGTTGACGGTGAGAACTCGTCAACGAAATTAAGTTGGAAAAATTATCAAATCAATATCACTGATCTGAAAACTAAAAAAAAACTTGAACAATAACTCAAGAACAATGATAGAACAGTGATGGAGAATTCAGTCTCTCATTCACACTCAAACCTCTGCTACAGTAAAATTTCCCACCCCCTTTCAGGTGGCCTTGGAGTTCCTTTTATAGTAGGCTCTAATGGCCTCAGGTACATAGTGGTCCAGGGGACCAAGTGGTACATACGTACTGTACTAGGGGTGTGGCCTCAGAGGTTGTGGTTGTACATCCTATACAGGAGCGGGTGTCAGGAGGATGTCTCCACTACTCATCTGTACCCGTATCTGACTCATGGTGGCAGGCGTAGTGGCACAGGAGGTAGTGGTGTCGGTTCTGACCTATGGCCGTAGACGTACGGACCATGATCCTTGCTGGCACTGGTATCCGTACCTAGTACTTGGTCGTACAAATATGTCCCATTTGGCTCGTACTAGATCTCCTAAGCATAGGGACTTCGAGGTGTGAAAAAGGGGATCTTTGGCCCATACGCATCAAGTCATGGGGTGTCGACCTCCTGAGAAGATGGTGGGCTGGTGGACCTCCCGGGGCGTGTGCGCATGGGACCTTGCGTGGCCTCGCGCATGGGGCGCCATTGACGGCCTCGCAGCCTCCCTCGGCCCCGCGCATGGGCATGGTGGGAGTGGCCCAAGGGCCTCGCGGATCGGCGACCTCGCGAAATGGGACGACCTCGCCATATTGTGGCCTCGCCCATGTGATGGCCTCGGGGAATAGGGCGCCTCGCCCATATGGTGGCCTCGCGGAATAGGGCGCCTCGCCCATATGATGGCCTCGCGGAATAGTGCGCCTCGCCCATATGATGGCCTCGCGGAATAGGGCGCCTCGCCCATATGATGGCCTCGCGGAATAGGGCGCCTCGCCCATATGGGGGCCTCGCGGAATAGGGCGCCTCGCCCATATGGTGGCCTCGCGGAATAGGGCGCGTCGCACATATGATGGCCTCGCGGAATAGGGCGCCTCGCCCATATGATGGCCTCGCGGAATAGGGCGCCTCGCCCATATGATGGCTTCGCGGAATAGGGCGCCTCGCCCATATGATGGCCTCGCGGAATAGGGCGCCTCGCCCATATGATGGCCTCGCGGAATAGGGCGCCTCGCCCATATGATGGCCTCGTGGAATAGGGCGCCTCGCCCATATGGGGGCCTCGCGGAATAGGGTGCCTCGCCCATATGATGGCCTCGCCATATGATGGCCTCGCAGAACAGGGCGCCTCACCCATATGATGGCCTCGCGGAACAGGGCGCCTCGCCCATATGATGGCCTCGCGGAATAGGGCGCCTCGCCCATATGATGGCCTCGCGGAATAGGGCGCCTCGCCCATATGATGGCCTCGCGGAATAGGGCGCCTCGCCCATATGATGGCCTCGCCATATGATGGCCTCGCGGAATAGGAAGCCTCGCCCATATGGTGGCCTCGCGGAATAGGGCTCCTCGCCCATATGATGGCCTCGCCATATGATGGCCTCGCGGAATAGGACGCCTCGCCCATATGGTGGCCTTACATTTTCTCTTGATGAGATTATGAGCATCAACACTCCAGATTCTCAAAACTTAGAACATGCGTTGAATCTGACATATACTTCCGGAGCATGGATACATGGAAAACATCATGAACCCCTGACAAAGCTAGAGGCATCGCTAATCTGTAAGCTACCTCACCAATCTGTTCCAGAACCTTAAAGGGGCCAACAAATCTAGGGCTCAACTTTCCCCGAAAACCAAACTGTTTCACACCCTTCATGGGTGAAACCCTAAGGAACACATGATCACCAACCTGAAATTCCACGCTCCTACGTTTCAGGTCTGAATAACTTTTCTGTCGACTCTGGGAGGCAAGCATACGCGCTCTAATCTTCTTAATTGCCTCATTGATCCTCTGAACCAACTATGGACCTAGATACCTCCTCTCACCTGTCTCATCCCAATGGATAGGTGATCTACACTTTCTTCCATAAAGCATCTCGTATGGAGCCACACCAATGGCCGCCTGATAACTGTTGTTGTACGAGAACTCGATCAAAGGGAGATACTTACTCCACGATCCCCCAAAATCAAGCATCCAGGCTCGTAGCAGATCCTCCAATATCTGAATCGTCCTCTTAGACTGCCCATCCGTCTGAGGATGATAAGCGGTACTAAACCGTAACTGCGTGCCCATAGCCTTCTGCACACTCTCCCAAAACTTGGAGGAGAAGGTGGGATCTCTGTCGGACACTATCGACCTCGGAGCCCCATGAAGTCGAACAATCTCCTTCACATACATCTTAGCGTACTGCTTCACAGTATAAGTTGTCCTAACAGGCAAAAAGTGGGCTGACTTGGTATACCTATCCACAATCACCCACACCGAGTCATGTTGTCCTACAGTTCTCGGTAAACCAACCACAAAGTCCATAGTAATATCTTCCCACTTCCATTCTGGGATCCCCAGAGGCTGCAACAACCCTGCTGGCCTCTGGTGCTCAGCCTTAACCTGCTGGCAAGTTAAGCACTTGGCTACATAATCCACCACATCCTTCTTCATGCCCGACCACCAATATAGAGCTCTCAAGTCCTGGTACATCTTCGTCGTACCCGGGTGCAAAGAATAGAGAGTGGTATGCGATTCATCTAAGATCTCTCGCCGAATATCTGAATCCATCGGAACACAAATCCGACCCTTGTACTTCAGTAACCCCATCTCCGAAATGGAAAAGTCCTTAGTCGCACTGACTAAGGAACCTTCCCTATGACCTCGCAACTGAGAATCTTTCCCTTGCACCTCTTTGATCCTCTCAAGGAGTGTAGACTGAAGAGTGATGTTGGCCAACTATCCAACCACCAACTCTATACCTGCTCTGGACATCTCCTCAGCTAACTTGTCAGATATCTGCCTCGAACTGAACAACTGTCCTGGGCCATTTCGACTCAATGCATCAGCCACTACATTAGCCTTCCCAGGATGGTATAGGATATCACAATCATAATCCTTAACCAACTCCAGCCACCGCCTCTGGCGCATATTCAGGTCCTTCTGTGTAAAGAAATACTTTAGGCTCTTATGGTCGGTGTATATCTCGCACTTCTCACCATAAAGATAATGCCTCCAAATCTTAAGTGCAAACACCACCGCTGCCAACTCCAGGTTATGCGTAGGATATCTCTGCTCATATTCCTTCAACTGTATCGATGCATAGGCTATCACTTTACCAGCTTGCATCAACATGCACCCCAAACCCTGCCTAGATGCATTACAGTAGACCACAAACTTTTCATTCTCTGTCGGCAAGCTTAACACTGGTGCAGTAATCAGTCGCCGCTTCAGTTCCTTAAAACTGTTCTCACACCTGTCCGTCCAGATATACCATGTCTTCTTCTTTGTTAGTTCCGTCAATGGCGTAGCTATCCTGGAGAACCCCTCAAAAAACCGCCGATAATACCCTGCTAAACCCAGAAAGCTTCTCACTTCAGGAACACTACTCGGTCTAGGCCAATCTTTGACCGCCTCAATCTTACTTGGGTCAACTAGAATCCCCTCCTTACTGACAATATGGCTCAGAAACATAACTTGTGGCAACCAGAACTCACACTTACTTAACTTAGCATATAACTTATGCTCCCTCAACCGCTGTATTACCAACCACAGATGTTGCTCATGCTCTGCCTCTGACTGGGAGTACACTAGGATGCCATCGATGAATACGATCACAAACTTGTCCAGATAATCCTTGAAAACCCTATTCATTAGGTCCATGAAGGCTGCTGGGGCATTGGTTAATCCAAAGGACATAACCAGGAATTCATAATGTCCATACCTCGTTCGGAAAGCAGCCTTTGGTATGTCCTCCTCTTTAATCCTTAGCTAATGGTAACCTGATCGGAGATCTATCTTGGAAAACATTGTTCTTCCCTGCAGCTGATCAAATAAATCATCGATCCTAGGCAGTGGATACTTGTTCTTAATGGCTAACTTGTTCAGCTCCCTATAATCAATACACATCCTAAGGGACCCATCCTTCTTCTTAACGAACAACACTAGAGCACCCCATGGCGAGAAACTCGGTCCGATAAACCCCAAATCAAGTAACTCCTGCAACTGAATCCTCAACTCCTTCAACTCTGCCAGAGCCATTCTATAAGGTGTCCTAGATACTGGCTCCGCTCCTGGTACCAAATCTATAACGAAGTCAATCTCTTGCTGCGGCGGCAACCCCGGCAAATCCGCCGGAAACAAATCCAGAAACTCACACACCAATCTGGTCTCACCCGGTCCAACCGACACCACCCTAGAAGTATCCACAACGCTCGCTAGGAATCCTATGCAACCTTCCTGCATCAGGTCTCTAGCCCTCATTGCTGAAATCATCGGTACACACGATCCACTAACTGACCCCACAAAGACAAAGGGTACCTTCTCTTCTGGTTCAAAAGTCACCATTCTGCGCTTGCAGTCAATCGTTGCCCCATACTTGGATAGCCAATCCATTCCCAAAACCATCCATCTCTAACTCAATCAGATCAATAGACAGTTCCCTACCATCTACCTCTACAAGCAATGCTCTAATCCACTTCCTAGAGACAACTAATTCTCCCGTTGGCAACAAAGTCTGAAATCCCCTAGCATACACACCACTAGGTCTACAAAGTTGATCTATCACTCTAGTAGATACAAATGAATGGGTAGCCCATGAATCAAACAATGCAGTATACAGAGAACCAGCACTAGAGATCTGGCCTGTCACCATTGAGGGGCTAGCCTCTGCCTCAGTCTGTGTCAAAGTGAATACCCTGGCAGGAGGAAGACTGTCACTCTACTTCTGCTCCTCCTTCCTAACTTGAGGGCAATCCCTCTTCAGATGGCTGGCACTCCCACAAACAAAGCAGGCCCTGATCCTGCACTCACCCTGGTGTCGACGCCTGCACCGCGGACACATTGGAAAACTCCTCTAGTTATCACTGCCACCCTGACGGCCAGTGGAAGCACCCCGCGCCCTCCTATCTGAACTGGGAGGAACAAAGGAATCTGGGGCCTTCCTCTTCTTCTCACTAGAACCACCACCACGGCTGAAACCAACAGAAGGAGGCACTGTCCTCCTAGCATCGCGCCTAACAGTGATATCCTTCCAAATATGATCCTCAACCCACTCAGTAGTAAGGGACTTATCCACAACTTGGCCATAAGTAGTAGTCTCTGGACCCAAGGTAATGTTCACATCGCGGGCGATCATAACATTCAACCCCCGCACAAACCTATCCATTCTTGCCGCATCAGTCGGCACTAGATCTGGCGCAAACTTCGCTAATCTATCAAACTTTATTGCATACTCTGTTACTGTCGATCGATTCTGGGTCAGGTTGATAAACTCATCAACCTTCGCAGCTCGTACTGCCACACTATAGTACTTCTCATTAAACAAGTTCCTGAATTCTTCCCAGGTCATAACTGATACACCCCTTCTCTGAACCACCACGTCCCACCAAATGCGGGCATCCTCTCTGAACATGAAGCTAGCACAGGCTACCCTCTCATTCCCCTGAACTCTCATAAAATCCAGAATTGAGGCAATCATATTCATCCACTGCTCTGCCCGCAGTGGGTTTGATCCACCCTCGAAGGTGGGAGGATGCTGCTTCCTAAACCTCTCATACAAAGGTTCCCATTTATTCTCCATAGCAGACTACACTGGCACTGGCACTGCAACCTGCTGCACTGGCAGCCCAATAACTTGAGGCGGGGCCTGCTGCCTCAACTGTCGCAACTCTTCCTCTGTTCGCCACAGTCTCGCTTCCATCTCGGCAAACATCTCTTGCCAATTCTGTGGGGCAGGTGGAGGGTCTTGACCCTGGTTGTCATCCTCGGCCCTACTGCCGCGGAGTCTAGCTGATTGTCGAGGCATCTCAACAAATATGCCTGCAACCAACGATGCCGCTCATCAGGCATGATAACAACATCCAAAAACCACCTCCCAAACACACCAGTCATCCACAATAATATCTCATATAACATATAACACACAACGGGCCATGCCCTAGCATCATGCATATGTTAACTCATTCATCATGCTCTATACAAGATAAGCAGACAAACAGGGCATTCAAACACATTTTCAGACATATTAGCCAATCTTACCAACCAACCTTGAGTTGAGCCTGTCACTGACAAATGGTGTACATGTTTGGTAAATCTCTAGAACCAATAACCTTGGCTCGCTCTGATACCAATTTGTAATGCCCTACTTCCTTAGAGTCGTTACTAAGTAAGTTTAAAAACGTGCTTTCAACTCGCTAATCGAGGTTTTATGTCAAATAGTGTAATTAAGCCATAAACAGAGGACAAACTTAAGAAATAAAAATTCCATAGAAAATCATAAAAGTTTTACACTTGGGATCCCAAAATACAATTTAGAAACATTTACAATACATAAACTGAACCAAGTTGACTAAACGACAAAATCTAGGTTTATTTACAAACATCTCCCAAAATCCATTGGCTGTGGCAGCCAGGCTGGCCCAACATGTACACGCCACCTCACGCCTGCTATACTCATGGTTGGTTGGCCTTCTCTTTACCCTTACCTGCACCACAGATCATCTGTGAGCCGAAGCCCAGCAAGAAAACCCACAAACAGATAACATATGCAACACATATATCAAGCATATAAGCAGGCCACCAATGGGCTAAACACATACGACCTAGTCGTCCCAGGCGTTTACCAAGCCCTGGGTTCGCGGACCACGCCGTGAGGATATCCCAGGTATCCTTTTAGGGACTCGCCTTGGCAACTTGCACTCCACGTGCTCAACGCTGCTCCCAGCCCCTTGCCATTCTCGGCCTTGCACTCATCGTGCCCAACGCCATTCCCGGCCCTTCGCCGTTCCCGGCTCTTGCCGATCATTCACATCATAACATACATAGCATAGCAAACAAGTACAGAATTCTAGCATATTCAGTTAAAGGGCTACGCCCCACAGTTCTAACATATTGGGCTCAGCCCTGCATACCAATTCTATTCAAACACATTGGGCTCAGCCCTGCACACAACCTGTATGGGAACAAGGTTTTTCTTACCTGAGTTTCGAGCTCACCGACCACCAATGTCCCGAGCACAGTCCTCTAACTTGAGCCTCGCCGAAACCCTAGTCACAACACATTAACAATATCCATCCATCAAGTTCTAATCCAATAAATAACTTTAATCCATAACCATAACCTCCGGAACCTTGAATTCTATCAATTCGGGTGATAAAATCCATCCCGAGCCTTAACCATTGAATTCCCAAGCCTAAACACCCTTAAAAATGCAGACTAGCACTAAGAGCCGCGACCCCACCCTCAAGAGCCGCGGCTAGCCTCAAAACAGAGGCTAGCACACCCCTGCAACACACACGGGCCGCAGCGCGCATGAACTCCTTGGCCACACTCGGCTGCGCGTGCGCACGGGCTGCGGCGCTCCCCTCCTAGGGTCGCGGCCCTCACCACCGAACCCAGATTTTCTCACCATATTTCTACACCTTTCCTCAAGCCAATTCACCCAGAACTTGGCTAACAATCCTAGATAACCAACACAATTATTTCAGCTCAATAACAGCACCAAAACCCCATTAAAATCTGCTCCAAAACTTAGCTAAGACACTAAAGACAGATCAAACTTTACCAACATGCAACTCTAGCAAACCAGCAGCAAATCTAAACATAATCTCTATAATTAAGGCTTACCCTTGCTGGATTAAGCTTCAGAACCAGTTCCCTATGCTCCAATCTTCAAGCTTCAAGCTCCCTTAAATCCCCCAGCTGCAATCCCTTAGCTTTAAGTTAGTTTCCCCCAAGTTTTCCTTTGAATTTGCCTTAGAGTGTGAAAGAGAGAAGGAGATGAAAGCTATCTCAGCTGTGAAAGAGTGTGTAAGTCGGTTTCTCCAAGTTTCCTAACTATTCCTCTACTTTGTTTTATTTAACTTAATCTATGTGGTTACCTCAAGGCTCGGGGTACCAAAACGTCCCCGAGGGCAAAATGGTAAATTTCCCCAATATTCCCTCCTAGACATTCTATCCTCAAATATATCTCCAAATATTTACTTTCATGTCCCGATAATCCCATAGCACACCTAGTACCCAAATTACCCCTCGACTCGCCCCGAGTCCGAATCTCAACCCTGTTGTGACTTTCCAACTAACCGCTCCCCAGGACTGTCTTGGATCGTGCTGCACAGACATATCACATATATATCGCATTTATCACATTTATCACACTTATGCTCCTAATATCCAAACGGGACCCACATGCACATTTAACTCAATTAAACATGCATCACTATCATATATTCACATAAATCCACATATAAGCATATTAAATCACTTATTGCCCTCCAGGCACACTAATCAAGGTTCTAAGCCCGATTAGCAAATTCGGGTCGTTACAACCAGGAGGTGATCTTACGAGATAGTTCACTGGCTCTTGCTGCCTTGGTGGGACAAACGATCCCGCGGGCTGAACATTCCCCTTAGGTATAATATCTTAAGGCTCAGGTGGCCTTGGTGGAACCAACCGTCCTCTTAGATTTTCATCCTATCGATGGTCATTATACTGATGGTCACGGGGTTGGTAGTACCGACTGTCCCCTTCTTCATCATTATAACCATCTTTGTAAGTTATTTAATAACTACTGCTAGCCTTTTGGTCATTTCTTCTTCTGTCTCTTCTACGATTATCACCACAGTTGTGTCCGACACAGAGAGGTGGATGGCCTCGATTTTGTTTAGCAGGTCTCTCATTCCTTGGTTGTCGCTACTGAGGACTGACATCAGAAAATGGAGGATGCCCTCCTCTTGAGGCTATTTGCCTAGGGTACTCATTAGAAGGTCTTCCAGATCTAGACACTTATCTAGCACAACCCTGCTCCCTATTAGGAAACACCTATTCATCTTGGTGGAGCAGTCGCTGCACCCTTTGCTGAGCTCCCCTATGAGAGTGACGACTCCTAACAGGTGTAGGAGGGACCACTTGGTCACAAGACCGCGATCGCTGGGCAGGTTCTAGGGTTTGTTCAGCTGGTCGTTGGTTTTCAGGATTTGCCTGACTAATGCTCTTAGGCTGGGGATTCACTGGTCTGGCTCTTGTTGCTTGATTCAATGATAAGATAGCCTCTTGCAACCTTGCTGCCTCAGCATTACAATGGTCAGCTTCATCTTTGCGAGCTTTGAGTGTTCGCTGTCTCTGATCCATCTAGGCTGGAAAATTTTGTCATTGTTTGTTGAGGGCTTCATATATAGCCTCTTGAGCAGCTGCCTAACTTTCATGCATGGCAATGAATTGCTCATGTTCAAGGTCGGGGTGCAGTTCTTCTCTTAAGTCCACATGGGGCTCATCATGCCTAAATGTGGCTAACGGAGGCAGGTTTCTAGGATGATGGGATGGATGAGCAAGGCGCAAAGGAAGGATTTGACTACTCGAGGGCCTTTCATGTTGGGCAGTGTTAGGGTTCCCCCCTGTGGCTCTTGAGTTCGGCTTCTAGTAGTGATATCCACTGTTACAGGTGGTTCTAATAGAATAAGATTGTGAGTTGAACTCTCAACGAAAGTACCAATATATTGACTAGAGTTTTGGTCAACGAAATTAAGTCAATTTATAAGAAAAAATATGAATTAAACGAATGGGAATCAAGTAAACAACACAAATAATTTTATAGTGGTTCAGCCCCAAGAGTTGGTAATGACCTACGTCCACTTGCACTTTTGTTTATTAGGAAAACGTCACTCTTAAGATCAAGAAGAAATAGGGTTCAACTAAGTTTCTTAAGCTGGCAAAAGAATACAATTCGAAGGGTTTTGTACGTAGAGTGCCTACAAAAGAAATCTCTAGATCTTCCTCTCCTCTTTTTCACTTAGGGTTAATGATTGAATAAACCCCTTATTTATAGCGAGTCTTAATGGGCCATGGACCCTTACAAACAAATCTAGGCTATGCACGTGTACATTCAGTTATATATTAAAATAATATAGGAATATACAATTTAAATATCAGTTACATAAATATCTTGGAATATTTGATTATGTATCGTGAAACCAAGATGTTTGGATAAAGCACAATGCTTACCAAACAAGTCTTGTACTCCGAGCAACTTCATTAGATGGCACTAGTCTGCTCCATCATCGAGTAGGTTATTGGCTCTTTCTGAAACAACCTTTTATATTATGACATAGCCTCATCGAGCAGCTACTCATTCGGACCAACATTCTGAATTTAATGTGGTATGAGGCCACGTGTCTTCTTCATAGCAGCCATGTCATCCAGTCAAAATTGGGTTAAACACATAACATTTAATTAAATTTAATTTACATAAAAACAAATTTACGAAAATTAAAAATCACAACTATAATTAAATTAACAATACAAATCTAAAATGAAAAACAAAACTCAACACTATCTAAAATAACCAATTACACAATTAAAAACATAATTTAACCATTAATCAATGACCAAATAATTTTAAAAAAAAAACAAAAATATAATCAAATTAACAAACATACAAATTTGAAATGAAAAAATAAATTAACACTTTCTTGAATAACCAATTACACAATTTCAAAACATAAATTAAGATTTTATCAATACATTAATCAATCACAAAAAAACAAAAAAAAAATTAAAAACAATACCTAAGGGCTCGAGTTAGGGAGGCTCGGGTTGGGGAGTTATCCAATGGCAAGAGAGCAATGGAATCTGAAAAAAAAATAAAACTCATTTATACCAAATACAACACATATATTAAAAAAAAAACTACAATTTTAAGGGCGAAATAGCGAGAATATGGTATAGATTCATTAACCTCACAAAGAAATGGCAAAAAAAAGGGTTGGGGAGGCATCCTGCGACGGCGTGCGGTGGTCTAAGGTGAAGAAACCGTCTCTGAAAGTTCAGAGACTTTGAGAAAATGGAGAAGAATGGCTCGGGTTGGGGGACATATCGAAGGGTTCTATAATGATGACATGGGGTTGAGAATGTCGTCACTAAAATCAAGACGTGTTGTTTAAGTAAAGGAATTGAAACCTATAGTAACAACATGTCGTTGCTATAGACAACTAAACAGTACACACACCGTTTCAATTATCAAACATGGACAATGAAATTTGACAGTTGATTCTTGGCGGTCGACTATTCCCTCAATTTTTTTCAGGGTCTATAGCGACGACATTTCGTCCCTATAGATAGTTAACGTAACGTTTCATCAAAGTTTCGGGACTCTATAGCGACGACCCAACATGTCATCGCTATAAAGGAGAAAATTGATAGCCAATCTTTGGTTGTTAACTTTCCCTCCGTTTTTTTCGGTGGTCTATAGCGATGACAAGTCGTCGCTATAAACCAGATATTTTGGAGGGCCACCCCCGTTTTCCCTCATTTTTTCCTCGATACCCTACAGCGACGACATGTCTTCGTTGTAGGGTGCCAAAAAATTGGAGAGGCTGGCCATTTGTTCGTTGATCACTATAGCGATGACACGTCGTTACTGTAGCTCAATATTTTCAATAAATTAAAAAAATCATTATTTGGTGGAATTCGCCTACATACGACTTATGTGTCGTCACAATAGAAGTTGTCGCTTTAGCCAGCTTTTCTTGTAGTGAATTTTTTTTGGCCATGTATATTGTATTTATTTAGAGCAACTTGCAAATTTTTAATAAATTCTGAAAAATTTATGGTGTCCAAAATAATGTTCAAATAAGCTACTTTGCACGCGCATAATAAAAAGAGTCACGAGTGCAAAAACTGTTTGAACATTATTTTCGACACTGTAAATTATTCATAATTTCCTGAAAATTTGCATGATGCTCTAAATAACTACAATATACACTACCATAAAAGAAATTTGCACCAAAAATACTTCATGAGCCAAAAACTAGAGAGGGGTGCAGCGGTGAGCCCCTTTTTGAGGGTTGCATTCGAAATTTTTCCAATTCTATTTACCTAAAATGAAAATAAACTATTAAGTTCACGAATTGATCAAAAATTCAGGGTACCTCAGTGACAAAGTGATCCCTACCCTTATATTGGGGTAGATTCCTATATTTATACAGTAAATGTAGGTATGGTTTTTGGAGCTCATTTAGCTCGTTTACATACATACGTATCATTTATAGTAATTTTATTTGTGTTAAAGAGCTATATATAATTAAAATAAATGTGTACAAACTACTTAGAGCACTTCCATTAAATCTAACATGCATTGCTATAATATACAACACTTAAAAAACTAATTTCCTTAATAATATACTAAAAATTGTGCTAAATTTGACCGTTGCTAAAAATTGATTCAAATTTATTGGATGACCTAAATTTGGATCAACAATAAATTTTCACTTTATTTATTTATTTTTTTATCATTACTTATTATTTTTTATATCATATTTATTATTAGCATTAAATGATCACTTTTTTTTTGCTTTTTTATAATGACTTATTTATTATTATTATTATTATTATTATTGGTATCTTATTTATTATTAGCATTAAATGTAGATATTTTAATGTTATTTTTACATCTATATACATTGAAGCACAATTATAAAAATTGTACAAAATATGTAACTTATTAAATTTTTGTGCAAAATTTAACACTTATTTTACATCTTACGCTAGAGAAGGTCTTAGGAATTTATTAATAATGTCAATAACATCTTGATAGCATATTTACTTCTCATTTAACTACTAAAAACACACTCAATTTTAAAATCATTGTAAAACAATACTTAATAACAAATTTACAATATGGCATATCTTATATTTTTTTGCATACTCTTCTGTTTCAACTATAGCACTAAATAAAAATAAGTTGGAAAATAACAAATAAAAAAACCAGATGAATAAGACTTATAATATTTATTATTCATTATGATATTATACTAATTATTAACTGAAACAAACTTAAGTAAGAGCGTGCACATGATCTAATTTGCTTGATGATGATGAAAACAACTAACATTCATTTCTTACTTATTTAAAGCACTATATATAATATGATCTAATGATAAAAGATTTAAATTAAGCATCAACAATAGAGTAAATCTCATATCTAACATAGCAACTACCACCAACAACACGACCTCCTATTTTTCCAGTGCAACAGTTTGGAAGTTCGCTTATTGCATCATCAAGACACTTCTTACAGTCCATCCCATTAAGGTCCCGAGTACACTGAGCCAGACCATATAGCTTCGGGTCCGGTCCTCCCCCGAGCTCGAGCTCACCGGTGGCATACAACTTTGATATTCTCGATGCTTTATATGACAAACTACTAAGAAGTTCCTTTACCTTTGGGTTAAACGACTCGGGGTTGTCCACATCTTCAACGTTCCACATGTAGAACATGTTACGGCTATCGATTTGGCCGAAGAAGTCGTCATCTGAGTACTTCAAAAGGCAATTGTCGTACCATATAATGGCTCCCTTATTGTAAGGACAGCGTTGTTGAAGCTCTTCGGCGGCCTCAACAACACAGGTCTTGCAGTTTTCGGTTGAGACATCGCCGCGGCAGAGGCCAAGCCCGTTGATTTGGCTGCTGCCATCGCCACCTTGGCTGGTCGAGCTGACTCCGAACCCGGTCGGAGGTACTTTTATGGGCAAACGGCTGGTGAGGAGTTTGATTAAGTTGGCGGCAAATGGGCTATTGGATGTGAAGTTTTCTTCGCTGGAGCAAAAATGAAAGAGAGGGTCGGTGGCAGTGGCTGCACGGAGGAATATTAGAGAGAACAATATTGAGAGAATGACAAAGACAGCGTTTGGTTTTGAGAATGACATGTCGTTTGGAAAGTTTTGTTTTTAATGGATGTGGTTTATAGTTTGGAGGATGTGGATTAATGTTGCTATAAATAGAGTTGGTTTGGCCAAAGTAGAGAGTTGAAATTTTTTATTTTTCCAAATGAGAAACTATGGTCAAAGTGTGTAATCATCGCCAAAGTAGATCACTTTTGTCAAACACCTCTTATTAACGGATTTAATTTCAAACCAAAAAATAGAAAATAGTTAAAATTATAAGAGAAAAAAAAATTAGTGAATGAGGCACAATATGTCAACCCAGGAAAGAGCCATAGTGAAGGGTTCAAGGATGACTTAATTTGTGCGTGTAGGTTCAGTATAAAAGGGATACCATTACTGATGCCATTGATATCTAGATCTATGAAGAAGGCATAATCACGTATATTAATTGGAAGTAGCCACATTTATTTCTCAAACTTCTGAAGATTTTAACAAGTCAATTCATTAATCTGCGACTACGTAAGAGTCTACGATGACTTGTCGGCCACCGAAAATTAATAAGGCTTATAAATGCACTATTAATATCGTCCACTAAATTATATATGTAATTAATTTCAATTACTATCACCGCATTATTATTAATTGTGTGATTAAAATTAATTAAATATATATCATTATAAACTAACATTACAATTAATCTAGAATCATTGATAATTAAGTAAGAACTCTGAAAATTAGTTGTTTTGCACGTAGATTATTTTAAGCTTATCTAAATGGAAAGCCACGAAGCTAGAGGGCGGCTCCGGCTAATATATATATATATATATTTGTTTATATATATATTTATATATATATATGGCTATTCAGAGTATCCTGCAAATTTTTAGAAAATTCTGAATAATTTACAATACCGAAAATTAAGTTCAAATATGTTGTTGCACACATGACTAATTTTTTTATTCGCGTGAAAAACAACATATTTGAACCTAGTTTTCGATACTATAAACTATTCGGAATTTTCTGAAAAATTTGTAGAATGCTTTAAATAGCTACAATATACACAGTCATAAAAAAATCGTGCTGAAAACTGTTTACGAGTCAAGAAATACTAAGAGCTCTACCGATAAAGGTTAAAATGAAACTCCTTAAAAGTTGACGAATATATATATTCTCTTTAATTGTCAAACGTGTCTAGAAATTAGTAAAAAGTTTTCCCACTTAATTACCACTCAATCCATATTTTGTTGAACAGTATAAAAATGATGTCTCAAATCAAAAGGTGACATCATCGCGTGCTTGGAATTTTGAAGCTCTCCAGAGATTGATATGATATTACACTGCATAATTTATAAATATATATAATTGAATCTCTTGAGATTATAATTCATTCAACAATATGCACATACAATCAGAGAGAAAACTAATAGAAGAGAAGAAAACACAAGATACTTGGTTCAGAATTCTCAGTGTGAGAAACCCTATGTCCAAGGCAGGGATATTATCCCCAAGTCCAATCCACTAACAAGAATTTATATGATACACCCTCCAAAGAACTCAAAGAGAACTCGGATTACAAACTCATAAAACCCCAGAGTTATTCTCAAGAACACCTCTCAATCGCTCCTGTTTCCACTCTCTCGAGAAACACAGCCTTAATATTCTAACATCTCATGTCTTGAGAATATTTTGTGAATCATAAATTTTTTCCTAAGATTAATATATTGCATATTAATAGATTTGATTATTTAAAGTTTGTATAAACAAATATTTTTGAAATATCTGGGCCCAACACCTCATGCTTTTAGTGGCGCACATGGTAAACCAGTTACCAACAATTGATAATAGAGCATTCATTAATCTCTGCATACATTAATTATTGTGTGGATATAATATGCATTCTTATATTATCGTAATATGTGAAGAATGGATGGATGTTTATTTTGATGAATGTAAGTTCTTAAGAGTCGCTAATTATATGGTGTTTTGGGTTCAGGAATTATTCTTTATTTTCCTAGATCGACAATATTGTAAGCCATATGGGGCATAGGATTTTTGTAATTTAATTTTCTGCAATAGTATGATTAATTGCAAAAGGTGTAATCTTGAGTCCCAAAGGGTGCCAAGACCTTCTCGGCATGCCCTAGTCCGAGCCGAGGCGCACCAGGCGAACTCGAGCGCCTGCTCCCCAGCCACGCCGATGCGTGCCTCTTGCTCGCAACCACACACGCCCATGCGTCTCGGCCCCTCTGTCATGCCCAGTTGAGCCTCCTAGCTCCCATCGCTGCCTAGCGTGCCCAGCAGCGCCGCCTTGCCTTGCCTTTGCGTGTTGGTGGTTAGTGGCTATTTGAGTCGGTCGACCAACTCGAGCCCTAAAAAATTGCGAACATAAAATTCACTTGGCTACTTACCCGAGCCCTAGAGTGATTATTGGTTTCCTTGAATTTTTGGGCTTGGCCCAAATTGTTAATTGGAATTTTAAAATTCTAATTAAATTTTGAATTAAGTGGCCTAAGTTCAGATTAGACCTAAATGACCAATTGGACTTCTACAAGTCAAGTTCAATATTTTAAAAGATTGTTTAAAATTATTGTCGTCGTTTATAATTCAAAATGGGCTAGATGGCATAAAAATAACAAAAGACCCAAAAAAAATGGAGATGGAGAATCTACATGAAGCCTTGGTTTTATTTTTATTTGTTTTGTAAATTATTGCAAGTGTTGTAATTTTTCTAGAAATACCCAAAACACCCAGCTTGCATCTATTTACTTATTTATTGTTTTTATTTATTTATTCAAATGTTTGAATGTGTTAAAAGTGTTTAATAACATTGTCATGCATTATAACATGTCATTCATATTACCCACACAGTTTTTCTAATTCAAGCATACATCTCATATCGAGTAGAGACATATTTGAATTAGGAAAGCCCTCTTTGATTATATGCATTAAATGAATCATATAATTAATCTTGATCAATCTAGAACAAAGCGGTAAATTAATTATAAGTGTTAATTTCAAGACCTATTTATTAATTAATTTTATTAGATAAGTAAATGATATTCTTAATAATTAGAGCATTTATTGACTAGATAGTTAAAGACCTATTTAGTAAGATGATTAAATCTTGCTTAATCATTTAAATGCTTAAAAAAATTAGTAATTATTAGAATACCATTTGGTAAATTAATTTGATTAATTTAAATAAAAAAAACATAGGATGTTTTTGAGAAAACAAATATTCTAAAATAGTGAGTGGGAGAAGGGATAATAACAAGAACTCATATGGTCTCCATTATTAGTTAACATCGATGTTTCATGGAATGGGCCTTGAGGATCCTTTGTTTGTGTCCCCCTAAGGATGGTTTCTGGCTGTGTTATTATTCAAGGTTAACTTATATAGAATAGGATTGATGATGTATTTCAAGTTTGATTGGCCCTAAGGCACACTCTTGAGTTAAGTCATTAATCTAAAATAATGAGTTACATTCACAAAGTTTAACTAGACTTTCGAGCAGACTAGTTAATCTTGACCAAACTAGTTGTTGTTCATAAGTTAAAAGAGAAAATAATTGATTTTAAGATTTCTCTTATGAATTTGAGAAGAGTCTCAAAATCAATTTAAGATAAGTCTGACTTACCTTAAGGCTGATCCATTAAATTTTAAATTAATTTATCTCGAAATTAGTAATAATTATTTTTATGTCTTATTTAAATTTGTTGCATTCATGCATTATATTTACTATTCCAAAAATTATTGATATTCATAATATATGCTAAACTCATTTTGTTTTATTTATTTTGGCAATGATGAATTCAAACCTTATTACTGCTTTACTTACAAACGAGAAACTTACAGGTGATAATTTTATGAAATGGAAATCAAATATGAACATTGTTTTGATCTATGAGAACCACAAGTATGTCATTAGGGAGGAATGTCCTGAGGTCCCTGGTGACATTGCTCCCAAAAATTAGAGAGAAGTATGATGCTTGGATTTTATACAACAACAAGGCTAAGTGTTACATGCTTGCTAGTATGAGTGATGTACTTAGAAAAAAGCATGAACACATGGAGACAACATATGAGATATGGGAGTCTCTTCAAGCCATGTTTGGCCAGCAGTCCGATCAATGCAGATATAAGGCTACTAGAACCTACATGAACATGAAAATAAAGAAAGGAGTTTCTCTCAGAGAACATGTTCTAAACATGATCCATACAATGCATGATGCGGAAGTTCATGGAGCAACCATTGATGAGAGAACTCAAGTTAGTTTGATACTTGAATCACTCACTCTAGCTTTTTCCACATTTACTACCAACTATGTTATGAACAAGTTGGAGTATAATATGATACAACTGTTAAATGAGTTGCAGACTTTTGAATCACTCAATAAGAGTAATTCAAAAGTAGAAGAAGCAAATGTTGTTGATTCTAAACCTTGCTCTTCAAAAGGGAAAAATAAGAAGAGAAAGAAATCCCATGACAAGGAAAATGACAAATGGGAAAGAAAGCCTAAAAGTCATCCAAAGGCAAGGAGAACAAAGATAACAAAACTTCCAAGAAAAAGCAACCCAAAGGGACATGCTTTCATTGTGGAGTTGAGGGTCATTGGAAGAGAAATTATCCTAAGTATCTCCCAGACCTAAAAGAAAAGAAGAAAAGTAAATGTGATTTGCTTGTTTTAGAAGCCTGTTTAGTGGAAGATGATACATCATCCTGAATTGTTGATTCTGGTGCCACTACCCATGTTTGCTTTTCTATACAGATTCTTAGTTCTTTGAGGGAACTTGTTGATGAGGAGGTGACTATGAGGGTTAGCAGTGGTCAAGTCGTCTCTGCCAAAGTAGTTGGAACAACCTGTCTGGAATTTGATAAAAATAAATTTCTTGTTTTAGACAATTTTTATTTTATTCCCAGATTTACTAGGAACTTAATTTTAGTTTCTATGTTGGATGAACAAGGTTTCGATATTTCTTTTAATAATAATTCAATTGTTATCTCAAGATTTGGTATTGAAATATGTCATGCAAAATCCAATGATGGACTTTATAAACTTTAGGCAAAAGAGCGGTTTATATAAAACTCTGAAATGTTTAAAGTTGAAAACGTAAGATCTATTAAACGTATAAAACTGATTCTGACAGTGAAACATATCTATATCATTTGAGATTGCGAAATGTTGGTTTAGATAGAACGAAATGACTAGCAAAGGAGGGACCTTTAAGAGAATTAACTGTTCTTTTTCTTCCAATTTGTGAATCTTGTATGGAAGGCAAGATGACCAAATGACATTTCTCTGTAAAGGGTTCAAGAGTCATAGAACCACTCCAACTCGTACACACTGATGTGTGTACACCACTTAATGTGAAAGCTAGAGGAGGGGTTGAATATTTCATTACCTTCATTAATGATTATTCTAGATATGGTTACCTATATTTGATGCAAAACAAATCTGAAAATTTTGGAAAGTTTAATGAATTCCAAGCTGATGCTGAAAAGCAATTAGGTAAATCATTGAAAGTTCTTTGATCTAATCGAGGAAGAGAGTACATGGATTATGAATTTGAGGACCACCTGCGTGAGCATGGAATTCAATCCCAACTCACTGCACCAGGAATACCACAACAGAATGGTGTTTCTGAAAGAAGGAACCGAACGTTATTAGACATGGTTAGATCAATGATGAGTTACTCATCTTTGCCACTGTCATTTTGGGGCTATGCCATTCAATGTGCAATGTACTTATTGAATTTCGTTCCTTCCAAGTCTATCAAAAAGACACCATTGGACTTATGGAATGGTACTAAACCTATTTTACACAATTTTCACATTTGGGGGTGTCTGGCACACGTGCTAAAAGGAAAGACTGGAAAACTGGAATCCCGCACTGAACTGTGCATGTTTGTGGAATATTCCAAAGAGACTAGAGGTGGTATATTTTATATTCCTAAATAAAATAAAACATTTCTATCGACAAGTGCTACTTTTCTTTAATATGACTATATAAACAATCACAAACCTCGTAGTAAGGTTGTACTAGAGGAGGTTGTAATGTCCCAAACTTGCTAATAAGGCTTAGTGCCTTGATTAGCATGCCGGGAGGGAAATAAATGATTCAATTATGTTATTACATGGATTAAATGATTATGTGATTAGAAGTGCATGTTTAAGTGAATTAATATGCATGTGGGCCCATTTTGGTTAATAGGGGCATATTTGTAATTTTGGCCCGTTAAGGGCATAAATGTAAATTATGTGTGTGTTGTGTTAGAAACCACAATATTCTGGAGATATATTTGTGATGTGTGATCCGAGATGATTCTAGGGACGAGAATAGTGGAATAGTCACAACGGGGTCGAATACCCTGCTCGGGGTGAGCCTAGGGGTATATTGGGAATATGGCACATGTTCAAGGTTACCGGGTAACGGATAGTGATTTAGCGATTATTTGGGTATGTCGGGATTAATTGGGGATTTATAGGAATACTCGAGGAATTAGCGAGATGTGACAAATGACGGGTTTGCCCTTGGTGGTATTAATGGGCTAGGCATTTATCTAGGGGCATGTTTGTCTTTTGGTGTTTAGGCTAGACTTAGGTAACCTAGAAACAACCAGAAACCAAGTCAACCTCTCAACCCTCTCTCTCTCACTCCTTTTGGTGAGGTTTTGGATCTCTAAGGGAAAATCACTGAAATTTATGAAAATCAAGGCTAGAATTGCTGAGGATTAAAGTTAAAAGTGTTGGGGAATTAGCTAAGAGCGAAATCAACGCAGAGGTAAGGTTTAGAGCAAGTTTTGTTCTTAAATTTCTTTGTTTTCTTAGTGTTTTGGGGTTTGGAAATCAAGTGGTTGAATTTAATTGGTAATGAGATTTCGGTTCAGTTTGTCGGGTTTATGTACTGCTATGGGTATAGTGAAAGTGTTCTGGGACTCAATTCTGTCTTTGGAGCACGTTTTGAACAATTTTTGGGACTTTAAAAATCTGAAATGTTGGGAAAATTTTAGGTTCGTGGGGCCGCGTCGCGACACTGTTCTTGAGCATCGCGGACCGCATGAGCTCAGGAGACCTTGGGGATTTATTGAATCCCCTCAGCGACGCGGCCCTAGGTAGGGCCTGCCATGACGCATGTTCAGAGAAATTTAGAGCTGGGCTCTCTGACTTGAAGAGGGACGCATCTCTAAATGTGGAGGCGTCACGTCGTAAACAGGGGTTTTTGGTCAAATTAGGGTTTTAAGCTCAGGAACCCAAATTTCAGAGCTCGGGTAGGATTCTACTACCTAGTTTAGTAGAATTTGAGGTCTCGGAGGCTAGAATATTGATTCAAAGTTCTTAATTGGTTTATGGATTGATGAACGTTTATTATTATTGCGTTGTGACTAGGTTTTACGCCAAGGCTCCGGTTTAGGGGATCGCTCTCATGATCGCATTAAGTAATTAGCTTGGGACACACGTAAAAAAATTGTTTGTTCTCGTAGAGCAGAGCATGGCTCAATCTTTTGTATTCAATGC
This sequence comes from Humulus lupulus, assembly GCF_963169125.1. NCBI lineage: Eukaryota > Viridiplantae > Streptophyta > Magnoliopsida > Rosales > Cannabaceae > Humulus > Humulus lupulus. Next base: position 31,256,248 of record NC_084794.1, on the reverse strand, counting down.
TTTATGTGAATGTTTATGACTTGTTGTGTAATGTTTGTATGATTGTGAATGAACGGCGAAGGCCAGGAACGTCAAAGGTTAGGAATGGCGATGGCCGAGAACGGCAAAGACCGGGAACTGTGAAGGCATGTTGAATACAGGCCGCTAGGGCGAGACCCTCTAAGGGTTCTGTATTCACCCGCTTGGTGAAGACCGTGAACCTAGTGCCTGGGAAAGCACTTGGGTCGGCATAGGCCGCTATGTGTTTAATCTATTGTTTGTTTAAGTTTTATATTATTGGATTGGATTGTGATATGTTATGTGTTGAGTTTTATTGTTCGGCCTCGGCTCACGGGTGCTCTATGGTGCATGTAAGGGCAAGGGAAAAGTCGACCAACCATGAGTTGGAGAGTGTGGAGCGGCGTGTACATGTTCGGCCTATCTGGCTGCCATGGTCGGGGTTATTTTGACGAATTTACTGTAAATAATGGGATGTGTCGCTTAGGTCGACAGTATTTAAACTCTTGAATTGTAATACATTTTTGAAACAGTGTTTTGGGATCCCAATGTATAACTTTTATGAATTTAAATGAATGCCCAAATCTTTATAACTAACGTTCGTCAAATGAGTCTTTATTTCGATTTAATCACACTTTTCAACCTAAAACCTCGATTAGCGAGCTAGTGACACATTAATAAATCACACGGCAATGACTCTAAGGTAGTATGGCGTTACAGAGATAGTCTCAGATCAAGTAATAAGATCACCAAATGTTTCAAATGAACAACGATAAGAGGAAACCACATGTTCTATTGAGAACAATAGAGAGCTTCGTCGTAGTGGGAGTGTTGTTAGTCAGCCAACTCGATATGAACATGAAGTTCAAATGCTTGTGTCTGAAATAAACAAAGATGATCCATTGGCATATAGAGATACAATGGAAGATTCTGACAAAGAAAAATGGCAAGATATCATGAACTTGGAAATGGAATCGATGTAATCCAATTCTATCTAGGCTTTTGAAGACCAATCTGAAAATGTTAAACCTATTGGTTGCAAATGGATATTAAAGTAAAAAAGAGGAGTAGATGAGAAAGTGGAAACTTTCAAAGCTAGGCTTGTAGCCATGGGTTACATTCAGAGAGAATGGGTAGATTATGAAGAAACTTTTTTCTTTTAGCCATGCTTAAATCCATCCGCATACTCTTGTCCATAGTTGCTTATATGGATTATGAGATATGGGGAAATGGATGTTAAGAAGGCTTTTTCCAATGGTTATCACTACAACAATTTTTAGTATATATTACATTAAAAAATGACACAAATTTACAAGCGTTATTGATAGATAATTAAAAACATGGAGAAGTATTTTTTTTTTTTCACAGTGGCGCCTAGTTATATTTCGTTTGGCACCGAATGAAATTATTTTTGGGTCTATCATAAGAAGAAAAGAAAAAGGAAACAATAAATCAGAAATTCTCCATTGAATCCCTAAACCTAAGATACCCTAACAAGTTTCCATTGTCGCCTCTCTACCTCTCTTTCTTACACTCAGTCACTAGAGCACACGACGCCGGTGGAGCACATGACGTCGGTGGAGCACTCTCTCTCTCACGACTCATGTGAGCTTCTGGAGCACATAATGGCGATATCTCCCCTGTTTGAGTCGATGGAGCATGCTGGTACGTCACGCTGGTATCTCACTTTCCCTCACCTAAGTCATGACGGTTCTCCCCTGCTGGAAGCAAGAACATCTCTGTGAGGTGAATTTTTTTTTATACAAATTACATATAATCAATATATAAATATATATTTATGTGTATATGTATTTATAAAGTGTTTGATGGTTTTATGTTGTCCCTCCCTGCATTTACTCTCTTCTACTCTCTCATTCACTCTTCATTTTCTTTCTCTCTTTCTCATTCTATCTTGCAAGTGATAGGCTTGGCGTCGACAGTAGTGTTCTGAGCTTGCAAAAGTTAGGCATTTAATTTTTTTTTTTCAGTTTAGGTTCATTTTAATTTATTTAGTATACCAAAATTGCTACTGGTTTGTGATGAGGGTTTAAATTTGACTACAAATATCAATCTTTTTTCTTTGTATTTGTTTCATTTGTGAAGGAGGTTTGTTAATTGAGTCTTGACTAGCCAGGCTTGTATTAGTCTTGACTAGCCAGGCTAGTATTTTTGTGGGCATATATAATACAATTATTATTTATTAGTTGGGTTCTATGTTAGACTTGGTGCTGCTTGAGTTTATATTTTTGCTTTTAACAACAATCTTAGGCATAATAGCCAATATTTGCATTTCATCAAGGGTATGTAACAGTGTTTTTTCTCCATGTGAGAGGTGTAAGATTGATGAAGTGGAAATAATTTATCCCATAATAAAAATTGTTGATGTCTTAGTACACATATTTAGGAGAATGTTGATTAGCTTAGAATAAAAAATCTGCCAGAAAAAAAGGCATGCCTCTTATCTTTAAATTAGTTATTTTCTTGAGACATAGTCTTAGAGTTTCAAATATTGTTGAAGAGTTTTCCCTAAAATACTTTCATTATTTAATAACAAAGTACTTGCTTAGTTTTTTGAAGTTAGTAATTTAATCATGCTTTGGCACAATTACATAAATCCAATTACTTCAACAATTTTCTTGTTTCCAAGTAGTGCATAGAATGGAATAATACCAATTTTTTATCATAGTACTAAGTTATTAGGAATTCAGTGGGAATATGCTTGCTCTTATAAACTCTAGTGAACTCTAGTGAAGATTGAGTTGCATTGATTTGTATTTCCATGTTTGATTGTGTTGTGTGTACCAAGACATGAGAAATCAAGTATAGCAAAGGATAGCATATATACTTCAATCAGAAAGGTACTTCAGTAAGTTGTAATTCACTTAAATCATCCACTTATCTTTGCTTTTCTTTGTAGTATCAATAAGCTTTTAATTCCTAGTAGTTTGTAATTCTTTTCAATGCTTTGTCTTAGGTTTTGTTTTGTGGAGAAATTCTTAACTTAGATTGATTGATCAACAAAATTAGTTCTTAGTTCATTTCATTATTTTTGTTAGGTGGCCATACTCACATATTTGAATGTACATCAAAGCTGGCCATTTAAACTCAACTGTGCAATTTTCATTTCGAACTCCCATGTAAGTAATAGTCCAAGTCCTTTAAATAATACTCTATTGAATTCTGTTCTCTATAGATTAGCTTGTGTACAAGAATGAAAGACAACAGATTATGAAATATATTTAGGTGCAATTCCAGTAGGTTAATGAAAATTTTAATATATATTATGATTTTTAATTAAGAGCTTAATTACTTGTTCCAAATAGGCTTGCCTCTTTTGAAAAAAAACTGCAGTGCAATATGTAACTATTAATAATCTAAAGTATATTACATTAATGTGAATTCTCATAGTAACACAAGTTTGTACTCTACAAATGCTTTTGTTTTTAATAATTTCTTTTGCTGTAGCTGATGAAGGTAAGCCCTTTCCCCTTTAGTTCAGCTTTATTCTTGTTAATATTTGTACTTGTGTGCGATTTTTCTCCAACTGTTTTGTACGCTAAAAAATTAAATTGAACAGAATGGTTTAGACTTTAATAACTTTCTGCGTTGGTTTATGAGTTCTAGTAGATCTGTTTTTTTTTTTTGGAAAAATCAATAGACCTCGTGCTTTCAATATTCCATTTGGACTTTTGATACATCTGGAAACTACTTTTGATACATTTGTTGTGTTGTTGTTGGTCTTTACTATTATTTTTTTTTCAGTTTGCTAGCTACTTTCCCAACTTCTGGCCTTTGTGCTTTAAACTTTAGCTGTTATTTAACTTTTGTGAGTTGTAGTTTCTAAGAACATAATTTCATATAAAGATAAACTAGGATAGTTGGAACCTTGGCTCTTGTGTTACAACACCTTAAATTTGAATTCATATATTTCATTGATTGTGATATTGGACCCTAAACTTCCTAAATTTATGAACCTTTATAAATTGGAGTAGGGATGGCTTTATCCTTTTATGAATCACTTTTGTTAAGTTCACCTGACCTTGGTTATGCTATCTATCAAAGCTAGAATAATTAATTCACAGTTTGATGTTGGGACAGCCTAACACTCTATTTTTTAATTTTATTTTTAATCTTTATTGCATGTATATATCATAGACTATGGTCTTGCAAAAAAGTATAGGGATCTTCAGACGCACAAGCACATTTCATACAGGTAACAGATATTTGAGAAATATTATGGTCTTTAAGTAAAGTGGAAGGTGTTTATATCATGTGTAATGATTATAACTGTGCTGAGTTTTAACTTATAAATGTTAATATTAAATAACAAGTTTTTAGATTGGTTTGGGAAAACATTAGGGTGATACTTATGTGTTTCTCATTATCAATTTTGTGTTCTTGGATCCAAATTCGCTTCAACCTTCAAATTTTTGCTCATTATGTTAATTTATTGCTTTAGGGAAAACAAGAATCTCACAGGAACAACTTGTTATGCAAGTGTTAACACTCACCTTGGAGTTGGTGAGCCATTTATAATTCATAATTAGAGAATATGTTATTTGTTTCTCCCTATAATGCTTGAGACTTTGGGGCTTTATCTAATTGTGAATGTAATCTTTATGCAGAGCAAAGTAGAAGAAATGATTTGGAATCTCTTGGTTATGTGCTTATGTATTTTTTGAGGGGAAGGTTGGATACTTATGTGATATAATGAAATCCATTTTCCTTTGTTTCATTACTCTGTTTCACCATATTATTTACTTATTTTATTTTCTTTACTAGTCTTCCCTGGTAGGGATTAAAAGCAGGTTTGAAAAAACAGAAATATGACAAGATCAGTGAAAAGAAGATGCTTACTCCCATAGAGGTATGATCTTAAGCTCTTGCAAGTAATGTAGGGTGAAGTTAGCATTTATAACTCTCATATGAGAATATGGTATTATTAGCTCATTACAGATGGTTGGTGGTGAATTTTTCAGCTCACTTCCATTGATACCATGTACTGTTATTTTTTAAAGTAAAGGCATGGAAGATACTAATATACCTACTACTTTGACAGGTTCTTTGTTTATTTTGTATACTCTCTCTTATCCATGTTTATTCTGTTTTTCCCCCTTTTGTAGCAACCAAGTGGGAAACCGGTTCTAAATCCTGGGCCATCTCCAGAGAGAATAGAGAGACCTTCAGGTTTGTTCTTTTTTTCTCGGAAACATCCACCCTCGGTGCCCTAATGGACATTGCTTGCACATGTTTAGAAACTCTATTATGTGGTCAGGGGATTTTTGAGCTTTTTTCTCCTTATTTATTGTTGAAGTTAAACTAATTGCTCATTGTTTTGTGTTGGAATGTTCCATTAGTGGGACAGGAGATTCGGGAAAGATTCTCTGGTGCAGTTGAGGCTTTTGCGAGAAGGAATAGCTCTGGGCATGGTTTGCATGGAGACCATTCCACACACAGAACTTCAGATGATGCACCATCGTCAAAAGATGTGGTAAGTGTTTTGCAAGCAATGCGATGAGATTTTACATATTTTATTTATGCATATTCTATAATATGATTTTATCAGGCTTTTATTCATGTGAAAATATATAATATTGATTGTATGGGTTTTGATCATAAATAATGAGATTGTTGTTTGGTGCTGTCATATTGCTTATATATGTCTCTATCTCTATATTTTTATTCTCTTTGTAACATAGTTAAAACTTTTTTGGTAGGCTGCCACCAAGAGAAGAGGCAAGATACTTGGTGTGCAAGCAATCTCTCACAAGAGACTCTTACTTTTGTTTGCATTTTGCAAGAGGTATACCTTTGTTTTAATATTATGCAAATGTTAGAGGAGTTTGAATATCTTAAATATTCATCCATAGTGAAGTAGGTTCTGAGATCATTGTTGTGTGCTGCGGTGATAACAGAAGGTTGAGAACTTGTGTGTTTTAGTGAAGTAGGATCTGAGAAATTTGTGTGCTATGGCGAGATATGGAAGAAAACATGCATGTGTTTTTGAATTAGTTGAATTGATATTGGCAGATGGTTAGTTACTAGTCTAGGCGAAATGGTGTTTGATTTTATATAGACTTATCTAGTATAACTATTTTATAATTGAATTGTGTTTGCTTGGCCTAAAATAAAATATCAGTTCATTTTTCTTGGTCCCCAACCCCAACCCCACCAAACAACCTCAGAATATAAAATTTAAAATTTGTAATAAGATGTCTTAGGCATGTCTAATATCTGAAGTGACACATTTTGATAACAAAATTAGAGCAGCCAGAACCATTTAAAATCATTAAAATCATTATCTTCTCCTCCAATCTTATTGATGCATAATAGGACATGTCATTATCTGCTATACCAAGGGTTGCTTACTTATCTCATTATCTGCTAGAATTCTGCTTATTGAAGGTTTTTTTCATTATTTACAAGCTGTTTTTTTTCAACAAAATGTAGAGATATATTTTTCAATACCAATATCTTTTGACTGGCCACAAAAGTCATAGCCTCTTTCTACACAAATAAAACTAATAAGTGAGGTTTTCCTATATGAATTCTTCTCTAGAACGTGGTTGTACATGTGAAACTAAAGTAACTTTTTTTTCATGTATATCACAATTAGATTATGAAAAGTGACTATAGTACTGCCAAGTATTTTGCTAAGGCAACAGAGTTTGTTTTTTTTAGAAAGAGACAAAAGATGAGATTTGTAACTTTATTTCAGCAACTGCTTAAGTCAAGCAAAGAAAGAATGTTTGATACATGGGGATTCGAGGACTTGGGATGGTAATGATCTCAATTTTATGTGTATCTATATTCAAGAACCTTGAAAAGATATGTAAAACAGATATATCTTTTGTATTGAAATGAATGGTCTAGATTATATAGAGGAAATTTGCTATATGGGGTCTAGTGAGGCATAATCCTTGTGCAATCACATGATACAATTGCAATTAGGTGTGTTAGGCATGTCCCATATCCACAGGGACACACATTTTCTTATCAAAACTAAAGTAACCCTTGCCTAAATGTTTTCTAGCAGACTTCACATTTTAAATCAAAGTTCAAGAAGCTTAATAATCTCAACTCAAGTAATTAGGTCATTATTCATTAAAAGGAAATTATTTCATCAAAATATACCATAAGTGAATGAAACAGTACTAGAATTTTTTGGAATATATCACTTTAAGTAAAGTGTAGTAAACTTCGGAAAGTAATGGAAGATAACATGAACACAAAGCTCTCAAAATTAGTGGCTAGATCATTTTCTAAACCATTTTCTTCTTCTCTCAAAAGAAGAAGAAAAAAAAAGAGGGCCAAAACTGTCTATTTTCTAGATTGTAATGGATTTGTAGATCACAATTGATTCAAGAGTGAAGCAAGATCAACAAAGAAGTCTTCTCTAAAAGGGATTGTTAGGCCACCCATTGGATGGTTAGAAATTCTTTAAATGAAGGTTGTTTAAGCAATGAAATGGGAACAACATATCTCCTCTTTTGTACCATTTTTTAGATGCTTTCTTTTCTAAAATGGGTTTAAAAGAATTATGTGTCTGAGGCCTTAGAATCCTCCATGTTCTCAATTTTTTATCTTCATACATGATGCCTTCTAGTTTCTTAGTCATGTGTAAAGAATCTATGCTTATTTGGATGAGCATCTTGATCTTAGGCATGTTTAATTGTCTAGCAGTGAAATCTACAATAAAAATGGCAAATTCATTACTCTTCTTATTTGGAACTTTATATTTGATCTAATTCTAGTTCATGTGTCTATGCTATTGGTTTTCTTTATAAATTAGTTATTGTATTGTATATATATATATATTTATATGTTTGTGTAACGCCCTACTACCTTAGAGTCGTTACTAAGTGAGTTTAAAATGTGCAATTAACTCGCTAAATGAGGTTTTTAGAACAAAAGTGTGATTAAACAGAAGTCAAGGCTGTAATCTTTGAAAATTATTTAATTCATTGAAAATTTCAAGTGTCTTATATTTGGGATCCCAAAGTACAGTTTATAAAGTGTTTACAATTCCAAAATAGGTTTACAGGTAATTAACCATAAAAATCAGAGTTTAATACAGCCATTTCTTAAAATGCCCCCAACCAAAGTGGTCGGGCAGGCCAAACATGTACGCGTCGCCCCACGCTCTCCGTACTCATGGCTGGTTGACTTTTTCCTTGCCTTTACCTGCAACACAGAGCACCCGTGAGCCGAAGCCCAGCAAGAAAACTCACACAACACATAACATATGCATATCATACAACCATTATAACATATAACTCACAGATAAACAGATATTCCATCAGATTAAACACATATATGGCAATGCCTTCCCAGAAGCATTACCAAAGCCTAGGATCTCGGTCCTCACCGTAAGGATATCCCATGTATCCATTGGGGTCTCACCCTAACTATAAGCACTCCATGTGCTAAGTGTTATACCCGGCCCCACTGCCGTTCTCGGCCCTTCGCCGTTCCCGGCACCTTTGCCGTTCATTCTGCTATAACCACATATAGCATTCTCAAACAACATTCAAACATATAATAATTCAATCAAGGCTACACCCTAACAACAATACAATCTAGGGCCGTGCCCTGCAACAACACTATGGGCCCATGCCCTGCTCTACTGGTGTTACAATTTTCTTACCTGTATCCCAAGCTTCACAATGCACCAAAGCCACGAGCACGGTCCTCTATCCCGAGCCTCTCCGAAAACCTAGTCACAACACATATGAAACACTCTTTAATACTAACCAATCCAAAACCACCTTTTGGGACTAATCTCATACTCTCGGGATCCCCAAATTCCTAAAACAATGTATCGGAAACATCCCCCGAGCCCCTGGAACAAATGCCCAAAAATGCAAAATTCCCTGTCCTAAAAATAGCCTAGCGCCGCAGCGCTACCCTTGAGGGCCGCGGTGGCAAAGAACAGGGCCACGGTGGCAAAGAATAGGGTCGCGGCGTCCCTTCGCGAACCCAGAAATCTGGGTTTTCCCCTACATTTTCTCCGAGCCAAAACACTCCCAATTCAATCCCAACACATACCCAAACCCCAAAATCAGTATAAAAACCCAAGTAAACCATTTAACAACCTAAAAACATCAACAACAAGCTTAATTACACAATTACACCCAAAATTCACACTTGAGTTTTAGATTTCAGAAACTTAAACCATAGCTTTCAAAACTCAAACCAGAGCTTGAGAAAAATGGAATCCAGACTTCTAGATTCTTAAACCATATCAGATATGGAAATTCAAACATGTTTAAAACTCTTACCTCAATCAAGAATTCAACTTTGAGCTGTTCCTCCCAATCAAGTTCCAAGCTCAAATCACAACCTCCTGCTGAACCTAACCTCAACTCATCCCAAGAATTTACCAAACAAAGCACATAGCTCAATTCTCAATTCCATGATATCCTTAGCTAAATTCTACAACATATACACAGAATTTCCTTACCTCAATTCACTGAATAATCCTCCAAGTTCCCTTACCTTTAATTCTCTTCTTGATCCCAAGAGATTTGCCCTTAGTTTTCCCTTTCCTCCTCTAGGTTTTCTTTCAATTTTAGCAAGAACAGAAATATGCCCAAGTGCAAAACGTGGATGACCCTTTTCCCTCAGCTGAAGGTTCCTTTATCTTGCCAAAAGACCATTCTACCCCTCCAAGTAGATCATTTCCTAACTAAACCTCAAGGGCACTCTTGCCATTTCACCAATCCTACAAATCTACCACTTTCTCATCTAAACTTTTTACCTTTACTGATTACCAATGGTTACTCAAGTTACTCAGTCACCAATAACCATTAACCACTTATTCTCAACCCAATTTACAAAATTCCCAAAATACCCCTAGGCTCCTCCCGAGCTGGGTATTTAATCTCGTTGTGACTTTTAAACTAATTAGCTCCATAGGGCCGTCTCGGCACGTGCATCACCATCACATCACAACTTACACGTTGTACAAATCATATAATACAATTATCACATTTATGCCCTCAGCGGGCTAAAATTACCAATTTACCCCTATCATACAAACGGGGTCCACATGCATATTTATACCACCTAAACATGCATTCTAATCACACATACATTTAAATTCATATATTAACATGCCAACTCACTTATTGCCCTCTAGGCACGCTAATCAAGGTCCTAAACCTTATTAGCAAATTGGGGTGTTACAATTATCCCTTCCTTACAATAATTTCGTCCTCGAAATTACCTGAACAACTCAGGATGCCGCTCCCGCATATCAGACTCAATCTCCCACGTCGCCTCTTCAACCTTGCTGTTTCTCCACAACAATTTAACCAAGGCGATGGTCTTTCTCCGCAAGACTTTATCCTTTCTGTCAAGGATCTGAACAGGCTTCTCTTCGTATGATAAATCCTGATCCAGCTCCAAATTCTCATAGCTCAACACATGAGTAGTATCTGACACATATTTCCGGAGCATGGATACATGAAACACATCATGAACCCCTGATAGAGCTGGAGGCATTGCTAACCTGTAAGCTACCTCTCTAACCCGTTCCAGAACCTCAAAGGGGCCAACAAACCTGGGACTCAGCTTGCCCCGAACACCAAATCGTTTCACTCCTCTCAGGGGTGAAACCCTGAGGAATACATGATCGCTGACCTGAAACTCTACACTCCTGTGTCTCAGATCTGAGTAACTTTTCTGGCGACTCTGGGAGGCGAGCATACAAGCTCTAATATTTTCAATTGCCTCATTGGTCTTTTGTACCATCTCTGGATCTAGATATCTTCTCTCACCTGTCTCATCCCAGTGTATCGGTGATCTACACTTTCTCACATATAGCATCTCATACGGAGCCACTCCGATAGTCGCCTGATAGCTATTATTGTAAGAGAACTCAATCAATGGGAGATACTTACTCCAAGATCCCCCAAAGTCCAACACACAGACTCGTAACATATCCTCCAATATCTTAATCTTCCTCTCAGACTGTCCATCCGTCTGAGGATGATAAGTGGTCCTAAACTGTAAATGTGTGCCCATTGCCTTCTACAGGCTCTCCCAAAACTTGGAGGTGAAGGTGGGGTCTCTGTCGGATACTATCGACCTCGGAGCCCCATGAAGTCGAACAAGTTCCTTCACATATAGCTCAGCATACTGCTCCACATTATAAGTTGTTCTCACAGGTAAAAAGTGGGTGGACTTAGTATACCTGTCCACAATCACCCACACCGAATCATGCTGACCCACGGTCTTCGGCAATCCAACCACAAAGTCCATGGTAATATCCTCCCATTTCCACTCGGGAATCCCTGGAGGTTGCAATAACCCTGCTAGCCTCTGATGTTCAGCTTTAATCTGTTGACAAGTTAAACACCTAGCCACATAGTCCACCACATCCCTCTTCATGCCTGACCACCAGTACAAAACTTTCAAGTCTTGGTACATCTTCGTAGTACCTGGGTGTAAGGAATAAGGAGTGGTATGAGACTCGTCCAGAATCTCTCGCAGAATATCTGAATCAATCGGTACACAAATTCATCCCTTGTACTTCAATAGGCCCATCTCTGAAATAGAGAAGTCCTTAATCGTTCCAGCTAGGATGTTCTCTCTACGTTCAACTAACTGGGGATCCCTTCCCTATGCTTCCTTAATCCTCTCAAGGAACGTTGAATGAAGAGTAATGTTGGCTAACCTACCAACCACTAACTCTATACCTGCTTTGGTCATCTCCTCAACTAGTCTGGTCAAGTTAGAAAAGAACTTTTGAAGTGGACAATGTCTTGGTTTGAAGTAGTTCGTCTTCAAATGTAAAAACACTCATGGTTTATCATATAAATTGAATATTTTAGATTTTTTGATCTATTTAATATTACACTTGTGATCAATTGTGATTTTTTTAATCAAAATATAATAATAAAAACTTTTTACAACAATTAAAAATGTATACTACAAAATAACAAAATGTTATTACTAGGAGAATTTACAATAATTATGGTTGTTTTGTATAATATATTATAATTGAGACAAAAAGTTATGATTTATATAATAGAATGAACTAAAAACGTTATAAAATGATCAAATATAAAAAATTTCATAACAGTTGGAAAGTGTTATGCATAAAGTATAAGATTAAACTTCAAATTTATAACCAAATACTCTAACTAAATGTTATTATTTGAATATTATAGCAACTAAAAATGTGTTATTGAATAGTTTAAGATAACATCGAACATAACATTTGAATCCTGTTATAGAAAAGACAGGACTTTTAATAACAGGGGCTATGTTAGCGTTTTCAGAAGCGTTATCAATAATCTCAGTTAGCAGTTTTTAAGTGTTATGAATACTGTTTTTTCTTGTAGTGTATCTTGACGAAACCATTTATATGTCTCAACCATAAGGGTTCATAGTAAAAGGTCAAGAGCAAAAAGTTTGCAAGCTTCTTAGGTCCATTTATGGACTTAAACAAGCTTCAAGATCTTAGAATCTAAGATTTGATGACATAATCAAAACATATGGTTTTGAACAAAATGTTGATGAGCCTTGTGTTTACAAACAAATCAGTGATGGCATCGAGGTAATGCTGGTTCATTACGTTGATGACATCCTACAGACTGGGAATGACGTGGGAACATTGACAAAAGTAAAAAAATGGCTAGCCAAGCAATTATAAATGAAAGATTTGGGAGATGCAAACTATGTTCTAGGCATAAAGATCATTCGAGATCATCATAACAAAGTTTTGGCTCTGTCTCAAACTAATTATATAGATAAGGTACTAAAGTAATTCGATATGCCAAAATTCCAAGAAGGGTGATATGCCAAACGGTCATGGAATTATCCTTACTAAAGAGAAGTGTCCTAAAACACCTCAAGAAGAAGAGGATATGAGACAATATCCCTACGCCTCTGCGGTAGGCAGACTAATGTACGCCATGCTGTACATTTGTTATGCAGTAGGGATAGTCCGTCATTATCAATGCAATCCTGGATTGAGTCATTGGATTGCAATAAAGAATATTCTTAAGTATCTTAGGAAAACTAGAGAATATATGCTTGTATATTCAAGTGGTGATCTGAACCTCGTTAGATACACTGAGTTTGATTTTCAATCAAATAGAGATAGTCGGAAATCAACTTCTGGATTAGTGTTCACTCTTGATGGAGGAGCTATGGTCTGGTGTAGTATTAAACAAACCAGTATCGCAAATTCTACCATGAAAGTTGAGTACATAGCGACTTGTGAGGCAGCTAAGGAGGCTGTGTGACTAAAAAAGTTCTAATTCGATCTGAAAATTGGTCCAGATTTAAATAAGCAACTCGTCCTATACTGTGACAATAGTGGGGCAGTAGCTAACTCAAAGGAACCAAGAAGTCACAAGAGGGGAAATCATATTGAAAGGAAATATCACTTGGAACATAACCTTTTCGATCCTTTTACTAGACTTTGTCTACCAAGTCTTTTAAAGATCATGTTAGCAATATAGGTTTGAGGGAGATGCCTCATTTAATTTAGGGCAAGTGGGAGATTGTTGGAATTAGTGCCCTTTAAAGCATATGTTTTGAACAATGTTTTACGAAATAAATAATTGAAATGACTTTTTGCATATATTGTTTATTTATTATTATTATTAAAATAATATTATATGAATATCAGAAAATTCCCAAATTCGTTATTGTAACTGCAAACTTGTATTGGTAGGAGAGGATTAAGATTGTAGAGAACGAATTTCAACAGTTCGCAATAAAACAAAGTTATGTGGAATCTTTGGATTAAATACTGTAAGTACGGTTCACTAGTATTATGAATACATATAATATAGATTCTAATTATGGATGTAGTAGGACATCTTAGTGGAGGTACTTTGTATAAAGTGGTTATACACGAACAGGACCCGATATGTTATTAATACTTAATAATATCGTTTACTTTATAATTATTAATTAAACATATCAATGAGATGATCATATACAAATTGATCTTAATCTTGAAGTTATTATGAACTCTTGTTTATGTCATATGAATTCTTTGATTCACTCGTTATGGTTTGTCAAAATGATGAGGCTAAAAACTTTTGTTTTGGGAACTCGTTGATGTAAATGCCTGGGGAATAATATTGAGATATGGAATCTATACCTTTCCGAGAGGAATTGAATAATGGTTCTCTTAAGGGTAGGATTTTGGAACTGAAAGGTTATAGAGCTCAAATTCATAAATTAGTTTATGAATTAACATTCACTAGTAAAGTTAATGGTACTTAAGGAAACAAGATATAATTAAAGAGGTTAAACGGTGATTAATTCCTACTCTAATTATGAACCATTAATAGAAAAATTGAGTGATTAAATCGATAGAAACTTTTATGATTTAAAAGTACTCAATAAATAAATGTTTATAATTACAAGAGTGAAATCTCGTATTTTTAGTAGAATAATATTGAGATTAATAAATTAAGGTTTTTATATTAAAGAGTTTTAATTAATAATCTAAATTTATTGGAGCTTGAAAGTATAGGTCTATAGGTCCCCGAGATGCCTCTATGAACACTATTCAAGGTAAGAGTTGAAATTTGGAAAAATTAGGATAAGGGCATATTTGGAAGAAATTTGTTTTTCAGGGTCACATATGTAATTGAGACTGATAACCAACATTGTGTTTTAGTTAGTTAAATTTTGTTACAATGTTAGTTTTAGTGCTTTTCTATTTTGTAATCAAGACTAGCTGCCTTAACAACTCTCTTTAACAGAATTGTTCTCTTCCTCTGCCTATAAATAAAGCCCATTTTCTCAGAAGTTTGCTAAGCTTTTTTGGCAAAATATCTCTGAGTTTTTCACTCAAATTCTCTCAAATAGATTTGCAATTATAAGCTTGTTCATGGTATCAGACGCACTTGACTAACGTCTACGATGGATAAAAATGATGCTTCGTCTCGTGACACTACCACAGACATTGATGAACCTTCCGTCGGCCCCTTCCGCTCCCACTATTCCAGCTCCTATGGCTCCAACGATGTTCCCAATTACTGCGTGAAATCCATTTTCTAACTCTCTAACTTCTTCTCTTACTCTGAAGCTTGACATGACTAATTTTCTTGCCTAGAAATCCCAGGTTGTTCCCACTGTTATAGGGCATGAACTCGACAAGTTTCTCTTCAGCGATGTTTCTTCACCATTGAAGTTGCTTTCTGGTGAAACGAATCCCGCCCACATCCAATGGATGCGCAAGGATCAGCTCCTCCTTTCTTGGTTGCGGTCTTCAATGTCCGAAGGTATTCTTGGCACAGTGGCATCCTACACAACTTCATACTTGATGTGGAAGACTCTTCAGCATAAATACTTGAGTAAATCGAAAGCACAGCTGTTGCAACTCAAATCACAACTTTCTAACATTTAGAAAGGTACCACAAGTATTTCTGATTATGTCGATAAAATTAAAACCCTCTGCGATTCTTTGGCTGTTGCTGGTCACCTTATCAGTGATTTTGATCTTATTATGAAACTTCTCAATGGTCTGGGACAAGAGTTTGATCTAGTAGCTTCTAGCATAACCTCACAGTGATACTCTCAGTCTTGAAGAAGTACATGCCTTGCTCATGTCCCATGAAATACGTCTTCAGTGCCACCACTAAATGATTGATTTGTCTACCAAGATGTCTGCCAATTTGACCTTTGGGTCATCAAGAAATGGGTGTTTTAGACCTTACTCTAATCCAGGTCATGGGACTGCTTCAGATTCAACTCGATATCCTTCTCGTGGGTACTCTCATCCTCATATTCCTCCCAGTTAACCTTTATGCCAAGTTTGGATGAAGTATGGTCATACTACTACAATTTTCCACTACAGATTTGATAAGAATTGGGTTACTCCCAAGCCTGGAACTACACAGACTCATGACTATATTGCTGAACAAGAATGTGATGCTGATCCTCAAGCCTTTGTTGCTCAAACAGTTCTTGATTTTGGTGATGATTATGCCTGGTATGTTGATAATGGTGCAAAAAATCATGTTGCATTTGGAATGGAGAATCTTGACTCAGCCACTCCATACTTAGGCCACGAAACACTTGATGTTGGAAATCGTAAGAAACTTGTTATCTCCCATATTGGTGCAACCACTATTTCCTCAAATTATTTTATTCCTTTACACTTAAAATTCAGTTCTTAAAGTTCCTTCCATAACCAAAAATTTTGTTAGTGTTTCCAAACTTACCAAAGACAATGATGTGTTTTTTTAATTTCACAAATCTTGTTGTTTTGTCAAGGACATGCAAACAGGGGCAGTCTTGATCATAGGGAAGTTAAAGATGGTCTATACTTACTAGGAGATGACAACCCGAGTCTGTTCAACACCCCATTGCAGTGTCACTTAGTTAATTCTTATATCAATACTGTTTTGGCAATACCCAATTGTATCAATTCTGATATGAATAAAGTTGATTTTGAACCACAAATTTTTATTTCTACTACTTCTGATATAATCTCTGGCATTGGCAATTGGGCCATCCAGCCCCTGCAACTCTAAGCAAAGTGATCAAACATGTCAATATCTCTACCAATCTTAAGAATTCAAAATTCTGCAATGCTTGTCAACAAGGTAAAAGCCATAAACTTCCATTTCTTTTATCCCAAAGTCGTGCTAGTAAATCTTTAGAACTCATCGATACTGATGTCTGGGGTCCCTCACATGTCCCATCCAAATACAATTTTTGATATTATTTTCATTTTTTGGATGGTTACAGTCGTTTCACTTGGATATTTCCACTTAGTTTAAAGTCTCAAGTCTTTGAAACTTTCATTCAATTCAAAAGTCTTGTAGAGAAACAATTTGGCTTACCAATAAAGGGAGTCCAAGCTGATTGAGGAGGTGAATATCGTCCTTTTGCTCGATTTTTAACTGATCAAGGGATTAAATTTCATCATCCCTGCCTCCATACACATGAGCGAAATGGATGTGCTGAGAGGAAACACAGACACATTACTAAAACTGGTTTAACAATGCTTGCTCAATCTGGTTTGGACATGAGTTACTGGTGGTATGCATTTCAATGTGTTAGAATATTCAATAAATAGACTTCCCATGACTGTTCTTGGTGATTTGAGCCCCTATGAATGCTTGTTTAATCAAACACTTGATTATGGATTCTTAAAGCCTTTTAAATAATCTTGCTTTCCACATCTTCGAACATACAACAATCACAAGCTGGAATACCGATTTGAGCAGTGTCTATTTTTGGGCTACTCACCACAACCCAAGGGATACATGTGTGAAAACAAGGATGGCAGGCTCTTTGTTGCTTTGAATGTGGGATTTAATGAGCAATTATCTCTAGCTTCACAATCTCCATCTACTGGCCAGGTAAACACTTCTTCTACTCAGTGTTTTCCTACAACTCAATTTAATACATCCACTTTTACTAATATTGCTCCAACTGTGACTATGTCCCCTGATGTTGCTGCACTTATTTTGTCTCGAGCACCTACAATATCTCCTCCTATTGCTTTAGTTTCATCTCCAGCGATTCAAGTATTTCAACATAGTGATCCTATTGCATCTATGGCTCCATCAGGTTCTGTTCCTTCAGCTTAGCCAGTGGTCACTGCTGCTGTTTCAGTTGCAGCTCCTTCTACTACACTTGAACCTCTTGTAAATGTCTCATTGGCCTCTCCTGCTCCAACTGCTGCTACAATCAGAACTCACCCTATGACCACTAGATCTTGTAGTGGGATATATAAGCGTAATGCTTACCTTACTACCAAGCATCCTTTGCCTGACATTCTTCTTCCAACTGAACCAAAGTCAACTCGCAGTACTCTCCAACAACCTCACTGGTTTGCCTCAATGCAGAAAGCATATGATGCTCTTATTAGCACAGGGACTTGGACTTTAATTCCTTACACTCCTGATATGAACAAAAAAGACAATAAATGGCTATACAAAGTTAAGTTAAAAGATAATGGGACCTTAGACAAGTTCAAGTCAAGACTTGTAGCTAAAGGATATCTACAAACACCAGGAATAGACTATGAGGAGATATTCATTCCTGTTGTCAAGCCAACTACCGTTCATACAGTTTTAGCTTTGGCAGTATCATCTAATTGGGAGGTAAGGCAGTTTGATGTTGGAAAAGCTTTTCTAAATGGGACTTTAAATGAGACTGTTTACATGTATCAGTCACAAGGGTTTGTTGATCCCAACAAACCAACTCATGTATGTAAACTTCACATGGAAATCTATGGCTTAAAGTAGGCACCTAGAGCTTAGGATGAGAAGCTCAAAACTACCCTTCTTAGTTGGGGATTTCAGGCATCTAAAGCTGACACTTCACTCTTTATGAATGGATCCTCTTCTAATTTGGTCATTCTACTCGTCTATGTAGAAGACATATTAATTGCAAGTCCTAACAGTATTCTCATTACGAAAATTGTTGCTAATTTGAATCACTCCTTTTCCTTGAAAGATCTGGGGCCCATGCACTACTTCCTTGGTGTTGAAATATTTAGAAGCAATGAAGGCATGTACTTATTTCAAAGCAAATACATCACTGATTTGCTTGTCCGATTACATCTTGAGGGTGCCAAAAGCTGCTCAAATCCTACTAGTAATGTCCATAAACTTGCTTTAAATGAGGGAACACCATTTGAGGACAAGACACTCTACAGAAGCACTTTGGGAGCTCTCCAATACCTCACTCTCACTCGCCCTGATGTGGCCTTCATTATTAATAAACTTAGCCAATTTATTCATGCTCCAACCAATGTCCATTGGGAGGCTTGTAAATGGTTACTCAGATATATCAATGTCCCTGATGCTTGGATGATAGGCGCTCTACATGAGGTTATGCCTTATTTTTGGGTGGTAGTCTCATATCTTGGTCGGCTAAGAAGAAACAACTGGTTGCTAGCTCCAACAAAGAAAGCGAATTTAGGGAATTAGCTAATTCTGCTGCTGAGATTAAGTGGATAAGGTCCTTGCTCAGTGAACTTCGAGTTACACTTACTGAATCTCCAATTATCTGGGTGGACCACCAAGGTGTTGCAACCTTAGCAGCTAATTCGTTCTTCCATACACGATGCAATCATATTGAGATCAACCAGCACTTTGTCCTTGATCAAATACCCAACGAAGGGATTTAAGTTCGATATGTTCCCAGCTTTGATCAAGTTGCAGATATTCTTACCAAAAGTTTTCCTTATGACCGATTCTAGTATTTGAAGACCAAACTCAAGGTGGTACCTACCCCTCTTCGTTTGAGGGGCGAATGATAACCAACAATCTGTTTTAGTTAGTTAAATTTGGTTACAATGTTAGTTATAGTTCTTTTCTATTTTGTAATCAAGATTAGTTTCCTAAACAACTTTCTTTAAAAAAATTGTTCTCTTCCTCTGCCTATAAATAAAATCCATTTTCTCATAAGTATGCTAAGCTTTTTTGGCAAAACTTCTGTGAGTTTTTCACTTAAATTCTCTCAAATAGACTTGCTAGTATAAGCTTGTTCAAAGACAAATTGATTAATCAATATATTAATTTTTCAAAATTGATAAATTAATTTATTATATTTTTTAATTTTTTAATTAAAATGGAATTTTCGAAAATAGCACTTAAATAATTAAGATAATTAATTTTATTTATTTAAATAAAGTGAAAAGATATTTCTGATAATTTGAATTTGAAATGATATTTATTCTTTAATTAATCTGATAAATAAGTTATTAGGTTTAGATATTATTGAATAAAAAATAATTAAAAGAAAATGGTTAGAACACATCCTTGAAATCAAGCATGTGTTACACGCCAACTATAGTGCATGCACTATAGTTGGCGTGTTACAGAGTCCAAGAATGGGTCTTGGATATTTATTTTATTATTTAATAATTGATTTATAATTTGAATTTTGAATTTTTGAATTTTGAATTTCAAAAAATTAATTAATTCTCTTATAAATTTATCTTATGGAAATAGTTTTTAAAAAACATAAGACTTTTGACAGAAAATAAAATAGATTGTATTATTTTCTCTATCCCTTAAAATTGTCTTTGACCTAATATTCTAAGATCTCATGTGTTGAGAATATCTTTTGAATCATAAAATTTTCCCTACAATTACTCTACATGCACACACCTAGAAGATCTTGGTTTGAGTATTTTGAAGAACTACTTTGGATTGGATGTTCATTGGAGATACAAAGAGATAGCAAATATTCTTCATAGTTCTTCAACTAGAAAATCCTCATCTTTTATTTTTCATATGATTAATGTATTGCATGTTAATGGATCAGATTATTTAAAGTTTGTTTAAATAACTTTTTCTTTAAAATCTCTAGGCCCAACACCCCGTGCTTTTCGCTGAGCACATGGTAAACCAGTTACCAACACCATTCTCATCAAAACTTTGATCTTCAACACTAGCTTTTAGTTTAAAATGAACTCCAATAGGTGTAGCAACTTTCCTAGCATTTTTCATATTGAAAAGTTCAAGAACCTTTTCAACATAACCAGCTTGAGACAACCTCATCACACCTTGCATCCTATCCTGAGCAATCTTAATACCAAGAATCCTTTTTGCAGCACCGAAATCTTTCATCTCAAAATCAGCTTTGAGTAGCCTTTTGAATCTTACTATTTCATTCATGTCATGACATGCTAAGAGCATGTCATCTACATATAACAAAAGGTAGATGTACATGTCTTTCTTGATTTCCTTAAAATAAACACAATGATCAAATTTGGACCTTGAGATACCCTGTCTTTGCGTAAACTCATCAAATTTCATATACCAGTTACTTGGGGACTGTTTTAGACCATATAAAGAAATTTGAAGAAGACACACTTTATTACTATCTGTTTTAAAACCCTCTGCCTCTTCCATGAATATATTCTCATCCAAATTTACATGAAGAAAAGTAGTTTTAACATTCATTTGCTCTAGCTCCACGTTCTTCACCACAATAGCTAAAATGAGTCTTATAGAAGAATGCTTGACAATAGGGGAAAAAACCTCATGGTAATCCACACCTTCAACTTGAAAATAACATTTTGCTACTACTCTAGCTTTGTATCTTGCTGGTTCAACTCTAGATACACCAAGTTTCCTTTTAAAATCTACTTGCACCCTATAACACATTGATTTTCAAGTTTGCCCACAAGTTTCCAGGTGTCATTTTTCTTAAGAGAAGTCATTTCCTCCTTCATTTCTTGCAGCCATTGTTGTCTATTTGAGCTTTTACATGATTCTTGATAAGAGGTAGGTTCATTCATTCCTATAGAATCCCAAATTTTCATAGCATACGCAACAATATTAGCACGCACATGACTTTGTATAAATCGAGTTGGTTTGTTAATCATTCTTCTTTGTCTTTCACGAGGAAGCATGTAATCACTTAATCCCCCACCTTTTCAACATCTTGTTCAGTTTCTTGAGTGTCTTCATCATCTATATCAGTAGCCATAAACTTATCTGAATTGTTGCCTGGCATCTAGTCAATAACTCCACCTTCAACTTGATCATTTTCTAAGTTGTCATCTCTAGTACCTGTATTTTGATTAGTATTCTCCACCTCAAACTGAAAAAGATTAGTTGAGGTTTGAATCTTAGGCTCCTGCAAGTTAGTCTTATAAAATATATGTTCATTGAATACAACATCACGACTAACATCACACTTATTATCATCAATATAAGCCATTGTTACAAATTTCTAATCTATTATCAGTCCTTAATTTCTTAATTTTCTTACTGGTTTGATGTTCAACTAGAGTTTTCCATTCTTTAAATTTACTAAAAGCCTCACTTTTATTCTTTAAAAAATAAATCCAAACTCGTCTTGAAAAATCATCAACAAAAGTAATAAAATAGTGAACCATTAAGAGAGTAAGGTGTTGGGGTTTTATGCCCTAATTAAAACCCAATTTCTTTGTAATCTCATTTATTATCAATAAAAGAATAGAAATCATTTTTTTGACTTGGTCAATCACTTTGCTCACATGTTTTATTTCCATGATTATTTGTTTAATATAAACTTCTATTAAATCACAAGCATATAGCTAATCGTATTTATAGTGACGTAATCGTAGTGAAATATAAATATGATTATATGTTCAAAATAAGTTAGTCCTAAGATTAGTCAGTGCACAGATTTACATTGACTTGCCAATCTACGATATGATCTACTTACACATTGTGGTGTTATGTTCTTTCCAGAACATTAGCAAAGTAGCAAAGTAGATAGATACCGTTTTTATCTATTCTAGTCATATCATATCTATTCTAAGAGGTTAGTATTCTAACTTATTGTATTATTTGAGTTCTTTGACTTGTTCGTTACCAGCTTACCCTATGGACTAGCCCATACTTACATCTTGGTAACTCGGTAGTATAATTGAGTGGGAGTGTTAATTATAGATATGAACATCTAGAACTTCTGATGAAGAAGTGAAACGATGGTTTCCTTTTAGTTTGGTTCAAGGTGTTAAATGATAGAGATCTCATTTCAGTAATTAATATTAGTTTACTGAAATATCATTTACAAGGAACGAAGTGTTTTAAGGATAAAATACAATGAAGGGTAAAACGATATTTTAGTCCCATCTCATTGTAGAGAGTCTATAGAGGATTGAGTGACAATTATGGTTGTAACAATGGATAATTAATAGCGTAACTATAATTGTTATAGAGCGTTGCATGAATTCAAGAGTGCAATTCCGAGTCTTTAGTGCAGTCACAAGGAATTAATAAGTTAGTAAATTTATTTGTTAGATTTATGATAACTTATTGGAGCTTGATTTCATAGGCTCATGGTCCCCACTGTACCTTGGATAAAATCATCTACATAGTCTCAATTAATTGATTTAATTATCAATTAGAATTATCAAAGTTGACCAGGTCAATTTTTGATAGTTTCACAGAGTTATGTAATTTAAAGAAGAAAAGAGAAATTAGGGCAAATTTATTAATTAAGATAAATTTGTATCTAAATTAATAAATAAGTTTAAATCAATGCTCAAATTATAAATAATTAATTTGATAAAGGATTTAAATAATTATTTAATTAATTAAATCAATAGAAAATAATACAGGCATTGATTTTAAGTCCAACGAGCTTATAATTAAATAGGAAATTTCACGGGCCTAAATCCCATGATAATTTCGACCTAGGGATGTTAATTGGCTATTATTTTATTGATTTTTTAATTAAATAAATGACCTAATTGAGTTTATAAAAGGAATGTTAAGAGAGAGTTGAAAACACAAGTCAAGTAATAAGTTCAGAAGACAAAAACACAAGTTTATGATAGTTTTTAGATTCTCTAAACACAAGTCATTTTCTAAGCCTCTTTGTTCTTTTCTCTTCTTCTCTCTGTATCTATCTCATGTGTTGATAATTGCCCACTCTAATCTAGGTGATTCTAAGGATACTTTGGAAGATTGCGAAGAAAATTGAAGATCGGTTCAGTTTCTTGGTAATAACCTGGGACAGCAAGGATACAAGGGTTAGAGAAACTGAAGGAAGGATCCATTCATTCCACTGCGTATAATGTAAGTATTCTTATCATTATTTATCTTTGAATTCAATTTTAGAAACATGCTCTAGGTTATCTCATATTAATGTGTTTAATATTAGATCTACATGAAAATAAATAAAGATCCTGTATAAGTTTCCCAACACAAGGTACCTGTGGTGACCCCCAAAGATCTAAATGGACATATTCAAGGATGGCTTTTGTTAAGTGGGTGGCTATAGTGAATCTCAATCTGTGTGCTTTCCCAAGAACACATGACTCACAAAAATCTAATGAACTAATATGCTTTGAGTCAAGAATTCCTTATTTGCAAAGCTCATGCAAACCTTTTATGCTCATGTGTCCGAGTTTATTATGCCAAAGCTTGGTGAAATCTGTTTGTGAAGTTCCAACAGCAGCTAAGCCATTTACAACCTCTCCTTGTAACATGTACAAACCTTTCTCAAGCCTTCCCTTCAACACAACCATGGAACCTTTCATGACCTTCAAAATACCATTTTCTGACTTTTAGCGGCAACCATTTGAATCTAACATCCCCAAATAAACAAGATTTCTTCAAAGTTTAAGCACAAATCTAACATCTTCAAGAATCTTGTAATATCCATCCCACATTTTGAACCATACAGATCCTATTCCAAAAATCTCACAAGCATTATCGTTCCTCGTTAAAACTTTTCTAGCTTGTACAAGTTTAAACTTAAAAAACACATCTCTCCTTGGAGTCATATGGAAGGTACAACCGAAATCTATTATCCATTCATTTCCAACATCAGATTCAGATATACAAAAAACTCTCTACTTTCATATAAACATTAGAGAAGTTTTCATTCTCATGTTTGGAATTGCTTCCATTTTCATGGCTTTTCAACCTGTCAGGACAAAACTTTCGAATATGACCCTCTTTATGACAATGCCAGCAAGTTCTTTTTGAAACATTTCATCTACTTAGTGACTTTGATCTCGACTTACTTCTACCTCTTGAATCGCCTCTTTTTGTTGGTTTGCCCCTTGCGTGAAGGCTTTCATCGTTGCCTTTTTTTTTTTTTTTTTTCAAATTTCATTTCTAAATCTTTAGATCTTAAAGCCCCAAGAACATCATCAAGGCATAAGGAGTCACGTCAATATTTAATGACTGATTTTAGCTCTTTAAAATTCCTAGGCAGAGAATTCAAGATGATTATAGCTTGATTTTCATCATCGACTTTCTCACCAAACCAAAATCTCTCACTCTCCTTTCGCGCATTTACTATGGCTTTGTGTTCCACGACCATAGTAGCACAGAAAGTGGCAAGAAATCATTGCCAGAGTAGGCGAGAAAACCCACGAGATAGACGAAACAACCCCAAAGTAGGCAAAGGTGAGGGATTTACTTGTTTAATCTGCAATAAATTGTTTGGGCCTAGTTTATTTGTTATTTTTTTGTTGGGGTATGAAGAAATCTGGGTTTTTTTCCCGAGATTTTTATTCACCTCGATTGAAATCAATAGGCTTTGATAGTATCTGCCAAGTTCAGAGTTTGCATAAGCCTTGATAGGCCTCGATAGAGTAAGGTATATTTTTTATTTTGCATGTGCCTCGATAGAGTTAGATATATTATGATTTTGTATTCCCTTGATATACCTCGATAGGCCTCAACAGTGGTGCCTAGCATCAATAATTTTTTAGGCCTCGATATACCTTGATAGGCCTCCATAGATTAGGCATTTTCTGATTTTGCATAGGCCTCAATCTGCCTCGATAGAATTGGGTATTTTATGATTTTACCGATGCCTCGATAGACCTCCACAGGCCTCGATAGACATCGACAGTAATGGTCAAGTCAAATATTGTGTGCTACCTTGACATGCCTCGATAGGCCTCGACAGACCTTGATAGTTTTTCTGTTGTTTGATTTTTTTAAACCTCGATGGGCCTCAACATGCCTCAATTGTCCTCGATAGTTACTAGATTTTTTAAAATATATTTACCATCAATTTTTTCTATTTTTTTCTTCAAATGCCTGATTTCATGTACCACTAGAGAAGCATTTCCCTGGTCGTGTCACCTATAGGGGTAGTGCTTACTTGGATTCCCTTATAGAGAATTTTAGGAGGCACAGACTAATTGAACGAGCATATGCATGCCCATTGGGACAGTTCTTCAAGGCTAAGCCTTTTAGTTTTTTGGGAATCTACTACATCAACTTATGTTGCAAAAAGGTGGAAAGCAAGAAGCCTAAAGAGGGCCAGTTCTACTTGGGCAACAATCTTTGCAGACTTGGGATTGCAGAGTTTGCCCTAGTCACTAGGCTAAATTTTGGGAACACCCCGTCTCCAGATGAGTTGAGAGAGCATCTTTCAAGTGATCGGGTCATCCAAGAATACTTTAATGGTGATTCCAAGGTTAGTTTCAGCCAGTTGGAAGATGCTTTGAAGGCCTCGACAAACCCAGAAGATGCATTTAAGCTGGGTTTGTGATATTTGATAGAGGGGGTACTGAATGCCCCAAAGAAGACAACACAGATATGGGGTGATTCCCTGAAGATGGTTGAGGATCTTTACTACTTTTTCAAGTATCCGTGGGGGAATCTTTCCTTCAAGAAGGTTATTAGAGGAGTTCAAAAGGACATGAAAAAATAATTGAAATATTATGAGGAGAAGAAGAAAGAGGGTTCAAGCAAAAAACATAAGAAGTCGAAGTATAGTTTCTATGGCTATGCCTCGCACTTCTGTACTAGGCTTTTGAGGCCTTGTCAGCTATCGGGAGTAAGTATGGTGAGAATAGTGGGAACCAGATTCCCAGGATGCTTAGCTGGGCTATGAAGACTGAAATCTCTCTTTTGACAGCTGAGTTGGTTCCTATGTTTGCCAAGCGTCGAGTAAGTTTCACTTTATCTTGTTAAATGTCACAAATTAATTTATTAACAATTTATTTTATTAAAGTTTTTATGACATATGTTATTCGACCATGCAGTTAGTGGTATTTTCCATGCTGAAGCCATGCCCGGTGAGGTAGTATACTACAATAGTCTCCCATACGTTGATTCCAGGTTATTCCCTAAGTTCGAATCAATTGTAGTGGAGGTTGGGACTGCAGCGGAGAAAGTAGAGCCTGAGAAGGAGGCAGAGAAGCTGGCAAAGGTTGCAAAGGGTACTTCTATTTTTTACGAGGATGACTTGAGGGTTGAGGAGGGCACTTCACAGGCCTGTGCACCTTCCTCTAGTCAGGTTGCCTAACCTGATTATGAGCAGTTGATGCAGAGGCTCAAGAGGGTTGAGGAGGCCAGGCAACCTAACTTCAGAATCATGCTATTATCATGGCTCAATTGGCGTAGCTAATTTTAGTGGTCTCAGATCGATCCACCCACTTAAAATCAGATACAGAGTCTGATATCTTGCCTGCTGACTACAAGCCCGATGATCCACCCTCCAATCAACAGACCCAAACATCTCTTATTGCCAGTGACGCTGACAGTCCCAGTGTACGAGTACTACAACCTGAGGAGGCAGCTGGCCTTGAAGATTTTAGGAAGAAACGCAAGAGCGTTTTGATGGCTTCACCGACCCAACGAAGAGGATGAAAGTAGATAAATAGGGGCTAGTTACTGAACCTTTGAGGAAGTGTGACCCGCAGCAGGAGAAGAGCTTCCATAAGTGGATGATCGGGAAGATCAACAACAAGAGGGATCAGAACGTCCATACTGGGACGCACGGTGTGGCATGGTTCTTCTAGGTTCACAAGGTTCAAACTTGGCTTTGGAATTCGGTATGTAAATTTAATTTATGTTTTCAATTCATTCATAAAATATGTTGATGGTACTAACGAATTTTCATGTTCTTACAACATATTGATGCCGCTCTGCACATGCTATGCCATTGACACCACTTCTATCATGCCGCATTTCGGTAGGATGCTGCGATCATGAACACCACCTTCCCCCAAGTGTGCCTAGGTCGTTGGAATCATTTCAAAGAGAATGGCACTAAGTATACATGGGACGACAATGTGCTGAATATGCTGAAGGGCGATGATAATCAATTCCTTGTATATTTTTCCTTGCACGTCGAGCAAGTTGCACATTGGATCGCCATTGAAGTCTCCATTCCATTGTGGTGCATCAACATTTATGATTCCAACCATAGCATGCTTAGTCCGACTCTATTGGAGGAAGTGATCAAGCCTTGGTGCTTATTGTTGCCTTCGTTGTTGTGGTGTTCTGGCATGTTTGACGACCATGAGGACCTCTAGACATATCCTTAATAGAATGCAAAGCCTTTTTCATATTGTTGTATTTCTCTTGAGGAGTGTCCTCAGACTAAGACAAGGTATTCCCCTATTTAATTAGTATTTTTTTAAATCTGAATATTAAAGTTATTTTTATCTTGTATTGACACAAAATCGATTATATGCAGTGGTATGTTTGCCATCAAACATATCGAGCATTTGGTTTCCAGGCAACAACTCAATACCGTTATCAATGAGATCATGCAGCATTTTAGGACCAAGTGGTGTGTGGACCTATTCTATCAGAATTTGTCATCATGACGCTCTTTGCATTTTCTTGATACACTTCTTGTATAGTATAGTATATAGTTAGTTTTGTATATAGTTTTTTTTATCAAACATTTTTTTTAAGTTATTAAATAAAAAACTACTAAATTCACAGAATCTGTCTACCTCGAAAAAACTCGATGGGTCAAACGAACTGTCTCGATAAGCCTTGATAGGTCTAGAATAATACCTAACCAAATCTACCTTGATAGGACTCGATAAGCCTCGATAGGTGTAGAATAATACTTAACCAAATCTACTTCGATAGGACTCGATAAGTCTCAATAGGTCCAAAATAATACTTAACCAAATCTTCCTCGATAAGCCTTGATAGGTCCAGGATATTACTTAACTAAATCTGCCTCGATAGGTCCAGAGTAATACTTAACCAAATCTACCTCGATAGGCCTCAATAGGAATCGATAAGCCTCAATAGGTCCAGAATAATACTTAACCAAATCTGCCTACATAGGTCTCGATAGGACTCGACTGGCTTTGATAGGTCTAGAATAATACATAACGATATACGCCTCGATAGGTCCAAAATAATACATAACAATGTCTGCCTCGATATGCCTCAATAGGAATCGATTGGCCTCGATGGGTCTAGATTGAGGACTATTGAGGCAGACTAACTACTGTGTCGAGGCCAATCGAGGCCTTTCGAGGTAGACATAATTTTTTTTTTTGTAAAGAGCTATTTATTTAGATCAAAACCAACAAAGTATTAGGAGAGGTACCTGAATATAATAAATGCAACAAAATCAATTGAATTATTACAGAACATAAATTTGTAAAGCCTAGCCTTACATGACTTCCTATGGTGCCACTACTACCACATCTGCTACACTTACGTAGCTTGATGATCTTTTCCCCGCGTTAAACATAGCGGTTTGTCTTTCGCCTACCCACTTTCTGCTTATTATGCCTTCCTACAAGGGTTTTCTCAACAAGGACGCCGACAACCATATCTTTGATGTGATCAAGGATTACCCATTCATTCTCATTCCCAACAGGGTAAATAGTTTCCTTAAAAGTGTCCCTCAATTCCTTGATTCTATAGTAAGGGGAACACAATGAATAAAGGCTTATGCTTCTTTTTCTGGCTGCAGCAAAAGCAAGTACACAGGTTATGTAACACCCTGCTAATTAGGCTCTGTTACCAAGTGTGGTTAAAATTCATGTTGGACTTGCTAAACAAGTCATTTGGACCAAACATGTGATTAAGCCACTAAAGGTTCAGGTATTAAAAATTTGGTCAAGTCATAAACATTTTCATTTAACCAAAAAATTTGTTCTTTACACAAGATCCCCAGAATACAAGTTTAAAAGTCAGTTACAACACTAAGGTTACAAAATAAGCCGACCTAGATGGCCAAACTGGGTTCAACCCTAGCTTCCTTGAGTTTCTCGGCCGTGGCGGTCAAGTGGACTGCATAAGTACACGTCACTGCTATCGCTCCCCTTACCTTTACCTGCACCACAAAGCACCATTGAGCCAAAAGACTCAGTAAGAAAACATATTCAACAATTTACGGAGTAATACATCAGACTAGCAATAATAACTGAAA
The DNA here is from genome assembly GCF_963169125.1 of Humulus lupulus. Classification (NCBI taxonomy): domain Eukaryota; kingdom Viridiplantae; phylum Streptophyta; class Magnoliopsida; order Rosales; family Cannabaceae; genus Humulus; species Humulus lupulus. The sequence goes on along the minus strand of NC_084794.1, from coordinate 31,226,647 downwards.
CTAGCATAAACATTATATAGATCAGTAACCATAGAGTTGCACAAGTGTGTGTCACACTCCCTTTCAATTTGTTTGGCATCCGAGCCAATCAGGTGCTTGGCGCACTCCCAAGGTGGTCCAGCCATAGTGGCATGCACTCCACGTGAGTAATGCCAATCTCAGCTCATATGCCTAGTCCTACAAGTCCTCGACTTATGAGTCGAGCCTCCCATACCTCCGACTTGTAAGTCGAAGCTTAAAGACCCTCGACTTATAAGCCGAGATTCAGAGATACTCGAATTATTAGTCGAACCTCCTCAAATCAGATATACCCTCGACTAATAAGTCGATCTTTAAGTAGATACTACAAAAAATCCCAAGTTTATAAACTGAGCCCCCTATGCATAGAAGACAATCATGTAATCCATTTATCATATATATATATATATATACAGATACAATGTATTATAATACATTTAAACAACATACAGAGGCATAATCATAATCATGTGCATTCATAGGCCTAACGCCCAAATCAAGATTATGCTCAGCATTCGGGCCGAGCCCCAATCATGTATATCATATTCTCGATGCAGTTTTCTTACCTTCAGTCCAAGTGCAAGCTACCAATGAACGACTCTTGAGCACGATCCCTGATTCGAGCCCCTAACATTGACCTAGTCACAACAATAATAAAGAATCCCATCAACAACGAGTGAATAAAGGCTTCTGGACTGAGTCCTAGCCTCCGGGACATCAGATTCCATGAAACACGGTAGTAGGATCGATCCCGAGCCCTTAAGGTTGAGTTCCCGCACTCAAAACCGTCTCGGGGTCCAAAAATCCCTTAAGCGCCGCAGCCCCAATCCCTTGCACCACGGCCCGCCCCAATCAGAGGCTCAGCCTCCCCAATTCACCAGACACGCGTCGTGGCCCAGCCTTAGAGGCGTTGTGGCATGCCCTCGCGAAAGAGCCCTCCTTGGCTCCTTTGGTTCAAGAGGGCCGCGACACGCCAAGAACAGGGCCACAGCCCGACCCCTTCAAACCTAGAATTTTTGGGTTTTTATTTTAGCCAAACCCAACTAAATTCAACCCAATCACACTCAAAACTTCAATTCAATCCCCATAACTAGTTTAACACTTTTCCAGTAACAAAACCTAGCTAACTACTTGATTAAAACTCATCAAAAATCCAAAATTCACTCTCCAAACTCTCACACATGCAAATACTAAAGCTTCCAAAAAAACCACAAAATTATCATGAAGAAATCTGAATTCAAGCCCTTACCTCTGAGATGAAATGACCCTTGAGTTAATTCCCAAGTCTCACAAGCTTAACCCTTCAATTTCCTAAGCTTGGTTCCTCCAATTCCTCAAAATTCTCAAGCTACCAAGAAGAGGGAGAGAGAGCTATGGGAGAGAGAAAGTTGTTATGTTTTTTGATTACTCAGTTTAAGCTTTCCCTTAGCTGAAGAAACATATAGTTTAAGTCTCTAACTAGGCACAAATGACCTAAATGCCCCTAGGTCAAATAATTCTCCCCAAAGCCCTTCAAGGGAAATTACGTCAATTGCCACTTCCTGTGAATCCCTGAGTGTTTCTCTAAATCCCTAAATATCTCAAAATAATACTAATTTAATCTCCATTACCTGATAAAATCTGTTAATTTGCTAAATTACAAAAATACCATGTGCTCACCTCGAGTCAGGTATTTTACCCCATTGTGACTTTTTCGCTTACTTGCTCACCAGGGCTGCCTCGCATCGAGTAACCCAAATATATCAACATAATAATGTCGACTCAATCACATAGATGCATATTTACATTTATACCCTCAGCGGGTCAAATTACAAAAATGCCCTTCTTGTAAGAAACAAGCCCATACGCATATTTAACATTTCTAACATGCAAACATAATTATATTATAATATAATTCACATAATGACATGCTCATACTATATTAATACATAATTATAACAACTATTGCCTCCCAACCCCCTAATCTAGGCATTAAGCCATATTAGAGAATTTGGGATGTTACAGGTTATCACAATGGTATGGAACATGCAACAAGAGCATGATTTTTTGGCCAACTTCACCTCGCCATCACTATTACCATTGATCACAAGAAATTCATGATGACCAAGGACTTGGATATCTAGGAAACTTGCTTTCTCACCTATTTGCTTCACATCTTTTTCCATCTCAGGTGATAACACACTTGTTGCTTTTGCAGCTCTTTCATGTCTATCTGCAAACCAAGATTGAAGAGTGAATCTTATGAATTCAAGGAAAGTGGAAATTGGAAAGCTCCTTGCCTCCTTGGTTTTATTGTTAAAGCTTTCTGCATAGTTACTCGTAATGATATTGTATCGGTTTCCAGGAAAATAAGTGCTACTCCACCTTTCAAAACCAATTCCCTCAAGATATTGAGTAGGGCAGATCAATTACCTTATCTTGTTAAAGAACTTGTGAAAATCTGTTCTTCGAAACGCATACGCTGCACACTCCATGACGTCTTGACAGTGGTCAATTTTGAATTTTGCCACCACATTCATACAGATGTGGTGGTAACATGCACCGTGATAGGCATCTGGGAACACAAGCTCCAAAGCATGATTAATGATTTTATGCATGTCTGATGCAAAAGATAGGTTGTCAATGTCCCCTATGGCTTCCTTCAATTTTCTCATGAAATAAGTCCAAGAGTTATGGTTCTCACTATCCACCAATGCAAACGCAATTGGAAACAACTGGTTGTTTGCATCCAACGTAGCAGCACAGAGCATGTGGCCACCATACTTATTCTTCAAGAATGTGTCATCTACACAAATGACAAGACTTGGCCAAAAAATCACCAAGGAAAAAGACGCAATACAAGAAACAACCATCTTCTGCTACAAAATCAGTAATTGTACCTGGGTTCTTATGCTCCAACTGACACAGGTATCTGAGTCACTTGGAGTATGATTCCTCAGGTGTCCCTCAGACATACATAAGAGCATTTTCTCTGCATCTCCATGCCTTCTCATAGCTCATTTCGACTCCAAAATTGTGCTTTATGTCCTCCCTTATGTTGTTTTCCATGTACCGAGTACCATCAGTAGAAAATTTCCTCTTGATTAGGTGGCCAACAACCCAGGGTGATGCTTTACGATGGTCCTTATCTCGAATTTCTTGTGAGCAAGTGTGTACTTTGTTGTATACAGTAATCTCGAACTTTTCAGATCACATTTTTTTCTTTCCCCTCAATCTCCAACCACAATCAGGATCCTTGCAAGTAATGTACCACACATCAGTCCTAGATCTCTTCACCATAAACTCAAATTTATTCTTCATCGTAAATATGAATGCTTTGGTTTTCAATTCAAGCTTGTTATGAAGGAACTTGCCAAGGTGCGATTCTTCTGAAGCTTTGTCGGTTGAGGAATGATGTTGATGTGAGGCCTCTATATCCTCTTTGGAGAACATGGTGGCACTCCATGTTCTATGATCTTCACCTAAGTCCAATGGAGAACTCCATCTAAAACTATCATCAGTTCTACTTGGACCTGGACGACTATTACTGGTCCCAGGTGTTTGTTGATCTTCTATTTTGCGCTCCTCAACTACCATAACATCTGAACTCTGTGTTGAAAAATCTACCCTAATATCTAACCCACCAAGATCTGTTGCATCAGTAACAGGATCGTCAATGACATAAAGATCGTAGCCATAGGGATCGTACTTCACTGTGTCATGAAAATATGGCGGATCTCTAATAGGGATATCATCATGCACTACTGCAAAATACCTCTTACGGGTCACCTTTTGAGGACATGCACATAAATGCAAGTTCTAAAAAATGTATCTAGAGTTTTTAAGACTTTCATTGAGAGTCCTTAAAAAATACATTTTAGGACGCGCAATGAGTGTCCTAATAAAATATGTGGGTCCTAAAAAAGCTTATAAAAAAATTTAAGATTTAAAATGACTGGATTCCAATATTGACTTTTAAGGACTCTTGGGTATCCTAAAAGAGACCCAAAGCATGCCCTTAAAAATGTTGAGTAAAAATTGAAAAAAAAAAGTTATTAGTTTTTTTCGAATTTGGGCTTTTGTTAATTTTTTATCAGATTTTAAAATCCCTAACCCTAATGACAAAATATTCTGTCTCTTCCCATACCAGCCGCATTTCCTCTCACCATTTCCCCTTTGTCTCTCCACCTATCCTTCTGCTTTACAGTGGACTCTCGACCACTTCTTCGTTCCTTTTGCTCCAAACCATCCGTTTAAGCTCATTCTCATCTACGCCACGCCTCCACCATGCATTGCCGTCGGTATTGGCATAAGTAATTAACAACGCCACTTTACTCTTGTTTAAAACTAATTTCCAAACTGTCTATATATTTGTTCTGTGTGATTTTAATATTTATTGATTGATCTTGGCGAAAATTAGCCGTGATGTACTAGTTGTCTATGGAAAGTGATTTGGCCAAGATCACTGCGCAAGTAAGAGAGAAGGGGGAGAGACTTTGTGCCAATAAATCAGTATGAATTTTGTGATTAATAGTGGTTTCGTGATGGTGATTAAGCCTGTAAAAACCTTTATTGGCATATTTGACAATATTGACAAAATTAATTAAAGGAGTATTTTCAAAATGGGTAGTTTCCTATTTTGTTGTGATATGTCTTTCTATAATCAGATTATTATATATATGTTAATAAAATAAATATATAACTTCCTATAAAAGAATATCTTTTCTTGAAATGGAAATTATTGGTATTTATTTTATTTTTTGATCTGATTTATTTTGTCCAGAAATCGTGTACAGCTTGCAGAGATCATATATATATTGTTTCCTTATTTATTTAAGGAAACTGGGTTTAAAAAACTGTCCAGGTTCAATGAATCTGTTTGAACGGATTGCCAGTCTGTTTGAACAGATTCTGACTTTCCTGTTTTGGAAGATTTTCCATTTATTGGCTGATTGGTTTCTGATTTAGTTTCCATGACCTAAAGGGATTCTAAAGGGTATATAATCATCCTTAGGTCGTTGCTTTTTGTTTATCTCTCTTGGTGTATTATTTTCCAAATATTTTTCAAGTTTTAGAGAGACTTTTTATTATGTGAAGAACTTGAGTCCAGCAAGTTCTTAGTGGTTTATTACAGTGTACTTCTGTATTGTTTTCTTTGTGTTAATTGTGCAGGTTGAACACACTTGGACATTGGTCATCAAGCTTCGGGAGAAGTCTTGTTCGTGAGTCACTTTTCGGGAGGAAAAGTGCAAGTGTTATGATTTGAAGGGAGTTCAAGATCTTAGCACTTCAGAAATTTGATTAGGAGTTTAGATTACAACAGTTGCGACAAATTCAAGAGGGAGTCTTTATTTGTATAAGTCAATTTGGTTTTGTAATCGTTTAGATATTCTTATAATAAATTTCATTCTCTGGGCATGGCCTCGTGGACTAGTAGCAATCTGCAAAGATTGCTGATACCACGTAAAAATTCGTGTGTTCTTTACTTTATGTTCGTTTTTATCTTTTGGTCACAAACTATTTAAACATATCTGGTTTCTGTTCAAACAGTCTTTGTGTCTGTTTAAACATTTCTGTAACAATTCAACAATTAATTATTTAATTTGAATAATTAAGTTGGTAATCATAAAAAACTGAATTTCAATTTGTATCAGAGAGGTTCACTAAACTCTTAGTGAGATCTTGTGGTTATTTTCCGTTTGATTTGTTTTGTGTGAAATGTCTTTCTTTGCAGAAGGTAGTTCGGTGTCTCGACCTCCATTGCTAAATGACTCAAACTATCCATATTGGAAAGTTAGGATGAGCGCTTTCATAAAAGCTCAAGATGAGAAAGCATGGAGAGAAATTTTGTCTGGATGGTCACCTCCTACTGAAAAAGGTGAAGATGGAAGCACAATTGTAAAATCTGAACTTATTTGGGATACAGAAGGAGAAAAATTATCCAGCTATAATAATAAAGCTCTTCACGCCATATTTAATGGTGTTGGAGAAAGTTTTATAAAACTTGTTTCCACATGTGTCTCGGCTAAAGATGCTTAGACAATTCTTCAAACTTAGTTTGAAGGAACTGTAGATGTTAAAAGGTCTAGATTTATTATGTTACAAACTAGGTTTGATGACCTTAGAATGTCTGATTCTGAAACACTATCTGAATTTTATGAGAGATTATCTGATATTTCTAATGAGTATTTTGCACTTGGTGAGAAACTTGATGATTCTGTTCTTGTTAGAAAAATCGTTCGAGTTCTTCCTGACAGGTTCGATGTTAAGCTCACTGCTATGGAAGAGGCAAAAAACTTCAGTACTTTGAAGGTAGAAGAATTGATGGGGTCACTTCATACCTTTGAGTTAAATCAAAAGATTCGTCAAAAAGACAAGCCAAGTACTTCCAAAGAAAAGGAGAAAACCATAGCTTTCAAGAGCACTGAAAAGGAAGTCTTAGATGATGAAGATGGTGATAATGAAATGGCAATGCTTGCAAAGAATTTTCGAAAATATATGAATAAGATAGGAAACAAGAAATTCAATGGCAAGATGTCAAAAGGTAATCCTTCTTCTCTTAAACCTTTTCGAACTAATAAAAAGGGTATTCAGTGCAGGGAATGAGAGGGATTTGGTCACATCCAGTCTGAGTGTGCAAACACTTTGAAAAAGAACAAAAAAGGTATGATTGCTACTTGGAGTGATAATGACTCTGAAAGTAGTAAAGATGAGGAAGGTAATATCGCTCTCACTTCTATTTTACCTATTTCTATATCTGAAAATGAAAAAATTGTTTGCTTGAATAATGTTTCAAAAGATGAAGAAAATTCTGATAGTGATGAATCTGAATTGAATGATGAGTCCTTGAGTGAATCTTACAAAAAGATGTATGGTTCATGGGTGAAAGTGTGTTCTGAAAATCGGTCATTGGTAAGCAAAAATAAAGATTTATCCTTTGAAATTAAACAACTTACTGATTTAAATGAAAATTTTGAAAAATAAATAATTTCAAAAAATGTTGAAATTAATAAGTTGTCTAAAGATTTGGATACTTTTGAGAAAAATGTTAGAATGCTTAACCCCGGTTCAACTGTTTTTGAGAATATACAGAATTCAGGTCAAAGAAGTCATGTGGGACTTGGTGCTTCAAGTTCTCAAAAATCAAAGAAAACTGTCTTTATCTCGGCTGGGATGCTATCGTCTGATGTTCCTGTGTCATCCTCACTGAAATCTGTTGTATCCGGTACTCGGATTGTTCCAACAAAAAGGACACAGTCAGCAGGTAAATCCAATGGTAAGTTCGAAAAATTCATTCCAATCTGTCATTTTTGTGGTAGGAAGGGTCATATTCGTCCTAAGTGTTTTACTCTTATGAATTTTGCCAAAAATGAATATTTTGAAAAATTCAATTATTTTGATAATTTCAAAAGAGTAAAAAAGGAAAATGTTCAATCAAAGAAAATATGGATCAAAAAGAATAATTGTTTTGCTGGTTTTACTAGTGAATATGATAGATCTGCTTCTTCATATTTTTGGTATTTTGATAGTGGTTGTTCAAGACATATGACAGGTGACAAGTCTATTCTTACAAACATAAAACCTATGCATTGTGGGTCTGTTACTTTTGGCAATAGAATTGAAGGTAATGTTCTTGGTATGGGTACTCTTAACTTTGAAGGGTTGCCTAGAATCAAAAGAGTGTTACTTGTGGAAGGTCTTAAAGCTAATCTTCTAAGTATAAGTCAAATTTGTGATCAAGGTTATACTGTTAACTTTGATAAAGAGAATTGTTTTGTTTTAAACAAGAATGGTGAGAATGTTCTTGAAGGTTATAGATCTAATGACAATTGCTACACTCTTTTGCCATCTATTATGTGTCAATTTTTTGTGAGTAATAACACTGATATGTGGCATGCTAAACTTGGTCACATAAATTTCAAAACCTTGAAAAAATTGTCACATGCAGGGAGTGTTCGTGGTTTACCTAAGCTAGGTAAATAATCTAATGGTAAGTGCAAGAGTTGTCAACTTGGTAAGCAATTAAAAATTACACATAAAAGTGTTTCTGACATAAACACTTCGAAAGTTTTAGAATTGCTTCACATGGATCTTATGGGTCCAATTCAAATTGAAATTTTAAATGGGAAAAGGTATATTTTTGTTTGTGTGGATGATTTTTCTAGATATACTTGGGTGGATTTCTTGAAAGAAAAATCTGACACTTTTGATGCCTTTAAAACTCTTTGCTTGAAATTAAAAGTCGAAAAAGATTGCAACATTAGAAAAATTGTTCGTATAAGAAGTGATCATGGTAAAGAATTTGAGAATTCTATCTATGATGATTTTTGTAAGTCTTCAGGTATCTCTCATGAGTTTTCAGCTCCCAAAACTCCTCAACAGAATGGAGTTGTAGAAAGGAAAAACCGCACTCTTCAAGAAATGTCTAGAGTGATGCTAAACAGCAAAAAATTGACCAAACGGTTATGGGCAGAAGCAATTAACACTGCTTGCTATATCATAAATCGTGTTTTTCTTCATCCAGGTACATCTAAAACATCTTATGAAATTTGGAAAGGTAAGAAATCAAGTGTGGCTTACTTTCATGTTTTTGGATGTGTTTGTTACATTTTGAGAGATAGCAAAAATCTTGGTAAATTTGATGCTAAGAGTGATGAAGGTGTTTTTATTGGATACTCCACTAACAGTAGGGGTTATCGTGTGTATAACATGAGAACCCAAATTGTAATGGAGTCGGCTAACGTTGTTATTGATGATTCCAGGGATTTTTGTGAGTTTTCTATTGAGGAAGAAATTGAAAGGTTTATTGATGAACCTACTGAAAAACACGAAGACGCTTGTGTCAGTGATACTATTGTTGCAACGTCTGGTCCATCTGTTCCAACAGATCGCGAATCCGATGAAATAGATTCTGGACAGACAGAAAATAAATTTCCAGATATTATTTTGGATGAAGTCCAAAAGGAGCCATCAACTAGAGTTAAGTTAAATCATCCAGCAGATTTAATACTTGGAAATCCAAAAGACAGTATGGTTACACAAAGAAGGTTTAGTAATGTTGTTCAATTTGTTTGTTTCTTATCTCTAATTGAGCCTAAAAATGTGAAAGAAGCTTTAACTGATGAAAATTGGATTAAAGCTATGCAGGAGGAATTGGAACATTTTTTTAGAAACAAAGTGTGGATCCTTGTGCCAAGACCGTTGCATACCAATATTATTGGCACAAAATGGATTTTCAAGAATAAATCTGATGAATTTGGTACAATTGTGCGAAATAAAGCAAGATTAGTGGCACAAGGGTACACACAAGTGGAAGGAATAGACTTTGATGGAACATTTGCACCTGTTGCAAGACTTGAATCAATTAGATTATTATTGTCTATTGCTTGATTGATTGGTTTCAGGTTGTTCCAAATGGATGTCAAATTCGCATTTCTCAATGGGATCTTGAATGAAGAGGTATATGTTGAACAACCCAAAGGGTTTGAAGATCCCCATGCACCTGATCATGTTTACAAATTGGAGAAAGCTCTATATGGTTTGAAGCAAGCCCCTCGGGCTTAGTATGAGAGACTCACTCAATTTCTTGTTTCTCATGGATACAAAAGGGGTGGAGTAGATAAAACTTTGTTTATCAAAAATATTAAATCTAACATAATCATTGCTCAGATTTATGTTGATGATATTTTGTTTGGATCTACTTCTGACAATGAGGTGCAGGTATTTGTGAAACAAATGAAAGAGGAATTTGAAATGAGCATGGTGGGAGAATTTACTTATTTCTTAGGTTTGCAAGTCAAGCAGTTAGATGAAGGCACATTTGTTTCTCAAAGCAAATATGCTAAGAACCTGGTCAAAAAGTTTGGACTTGAAAGTTCAAAGATTGCCAAAACACCAATGGGAACGACTGTGAAGCTATCCAAAGATGAAATGGTGTCAAAGTTGATCCTACATTGTATAGGAGCATGATTGGTAGTCTTCTTTATCTCACTGCTAGTCGACCTGATTTAAGTTATAGTGTTGGTGTGTGTGCCAGGTACCAAGGAAATCCCATGGAGTCTCATGTTACAGCTGTCAAAAGAATCATTCGATATGTTCATGGGACTGCTGATTATGTTATTTGGTATTCAAAAGAAACTAACCCTAATCTAGTGTGCTTTAGTGATGCTGATTGGGCAGGTAACACTGATGACAGAAAAAGCACTAGTGGAGGATGTTTCTTCTTGGGAAATAATCTAGTCTCTTGGCACAGCAAGAAATAGAATTCTATTTCTCTCTCAACAGCTGAGGCCGAATACATTGCAGCAGGAAGTTGTTGTGGACAACTTTTGTGGATGAAGCAAATGATGATGGATTATGGGTTTGATCTTGACACTTTAACTATTTTTTGTGATAATACAAGTGCAATTAATATTTCAAAAAATCATGTGCAACATTCCCGTACTAAACATATTGATATTCGTCATCATTTCATAAGAGAATTAGTTGAAAATAAAGTTCTTGTCTTGGAATATATTGAAACACATAAACAAATTGCTAATATTTTCACTAAAGCTCTTGATTTGGTTCGCTTTGATTTCCTCCGAAAATATTTGGGGGTTTGTTCTCTTTAAATTTTATTGTTATGGTGTTGTCCGCTTGATCAAATGTGTGTTATTTAAAGTTAAGAAAATTGTCAATCAATTTGAAAATTTTGTTGTGTGTCAAGCTGGATAATCTGACTTGTGTTTATGAGATTTTGGTTGTATATTCTTGAGAGAAATTTAATCAATTCCTCCTAGGCATATTCGAGTAAATTAATTAATGTTTAATGTTTGAGCTTCCTTTTGTGTAGCATTGTTTCAAGCTCCTGTGAAATAATAGAGCTACCTACATCAGTGTGTGAAAGTCGTCTTTTTAGTAAGTTGGAACTTTGTAATTAAGAGTTATGAAGAGGATACGCTACCATAGAAAAGGGCTACCACTGGTGTAGTGTGACAGCGCCTTCATGGGTTACAATTATTTTAATTTCGAAAAAGACTTATTTGTCATTGGGCAATGTTCCTTTGCATACACTGTCACACACTTATGCTTGAAATAATGCAAGAAAAATTGTACACAGTTTATAAAAAATAAAAAATGTGTGTAAGACTCATACATGTTGATTGATTCACTTAAGAATATGTGCTTGTGACTGAATTGTGGCTTATTTCTCTCGAATGTTCTTTCTAATTTTTTATTTTCACAAGTGTTCTTATCCATGATATACACTAACACTTATTTTCATTTGCTTGATTTTATTCTTATCAGGATGACTCACATTGATCAAAGCAGAATTTTTTGGTTGAGTTTTATTTTTGTGCATATATATAAAATGAAAATAAAAAAATAATAATAAAAATTTTGACAAGGAAATTCATGGTGGACCGAATCATTGTGGCAATTATGTGAAATTATGCATTTAATTTGTGTGATTTAATATATTATTTGCCTCCAAGTAATTTATTTTGTCATTTTTCTTAATTTGGAATACCATGATTTGTATCTTTATTGTTTTGTACCTTCTTTAGAATTGTTTTTTTTTAAAAAGGGGGAAAAGGTCAATAGGCAGATCGTATGGGGTTAATTTTTTCTGGTTACCTTTTTTGGATTGGGATTTTATAAATATTATTTTTTATAAAATAAAATTTAAAAAAAAGGGTAAGTTGTATGAAGATCGTGTGTATTAAAGGTTGTTTCCTTTTATTGTTTAATTAATTTTTTTTTTTTAAAAAGGAAACCTTTTTTGCCGTGGGTGTCCAAATTGGGTAAGTGTTGTATTTAAAAAACTTGCCATTACTCTATTTCTTCTCACCCACGATCTCACTAAGTCACTTCTTCTTCTTCTAATTTTTTCTCTCATTTTTTTGTAAGTGCTTTCTGTTTTTCAGAGAAGAAACAATGGTGAGAACTCGTGATGCTTCCCCTAAGAAGATCCCTACTTCTCAATCCCAAAAGGTGCTCTCTCCATCGCCACCTCCATCTGTCTCAACGGCGGCTCCATCTGTTCCAGCACCTGCCCCGTCTGTTGGAAAGACTTGCAAATCCAAGGCACGCAAGAAGGTGTTCTCTCTCTCTCTCATGAACACCCCATGGTGTTTCCAGATATCTCAGCTGACATTGTCGATGTTGCACCACCATCTGAAGTGGTGGTGCCCTCTCGAGCCAAGGACCCATCTCCTCTTCTGATTGATTCGTCTCTGGCGGCTAGGGCAAAATCGAAATATGTTTCATCTTCTTCCAAAGCTGCTGCTGCTGGGTTGGTCAAATTGCCCATGAAGCTGAGCCAGTCCAGGAAAAATTATGGGGCTCCCAAAAGGAAATTGGGAATGGACGAGTCCTCTTCTCCCTTGACTGCTACCAAGAAAAGACTGAAGGCTCATCCTCCATCTCAGTCTTCCTCCGAATCTGACCCTGAGGAAGAAAAGTCGGAATCTGAAGCAACCCGTGATACCACATTGTCTGATGAAACGGTTCCTGACAATGCAAAATCAGAGGCTGAGTCTGATGAGCCAGAAAAAGAAGACATTGTCCCCTCTAAATAAGAAGTCGAATATGACTCAGAACCAATTGCAACTCCTTTGTCATCCAAGGCTAAAGGAAAGAGACAAATTTCTGATCCTACACCTTCTCCAAAACGTTCAGGTGTAAATTTCAAACCTTTTTCTTCATTTTTTTGTTATAATGATAATGCTCGTGATATGGTTCTCTATGCTCAAAGGAAATTTATCATTGAGAGAAATTATGTCTTGAGTGATCATCGGCCTTATGGTGTGCTAACAATGCTTCAAGATCGAAAATGGACAGATTCTTTGGTTAAATTTACTGGTTTTGTGGATAGAATAGTCAAGGAAATCTATGCCAATCTTACTAATGAAATTATTGAGCCTAAATCTTCTCTGTATAATAAAGTGTTTGTTAGGGGCCATTGGTTCTCTTTTTCTCCTCAAGACATTGCCCTTGCCTTGCATCTTCCCCTTGATGTCGAGGAAGATGATGATGTTGCCTTTCTTGACAAGGATACGGTTATCACTGAATTGGTAGGGCAAAAAATGGTATGGACATCTAATACAGTCATCTCGGTCTCTAATCTCATCTACACTTATGCTGTCCTCCATAAGTTTGCCACAACGAATTGGAAGCCCACTTCTCACACCGCCACTATCTCTTTTGATATGGCTTCATTTTTGTACAAGGTGGGGACCGGTCTTGGTATAAATTTGGCTTTGGTTATTCATGATCAAATTATTGGGTTTCGAAAAGGTAATAGGAAAAACTTGAATCTTCCTTTTCCTCAAGTTATTTATAAAGTGTTGAGTATGCAGAAAAAAGATCTCCAACGTGATCAAGAAGACTTGGTGGCTCCCACTACTGCTGCTTCCTACAAGGCCTCTGCTCCTCCTACTGAAGCCACTGATGCTCCATCAACCAAGAAAGTCAAGCCCCAATCTCTGAAGTTTTCCTCGGATGACATTCCTCATGCATCCTCCTCTGTCGCCACAGATTCAGGACTTGTTGCAACAGAAATAGCTGCCGTTAGAGCCTCTGTTGAATCTTTGGCTACTCGAGTGATGTCCATTGAAGGACTGCAACGTTCTGTGTTGGAGGCTGTTCAATCTCTGTCCAAAGATCCAGTTGTTTAGTTTTATTTTAGTTTTTGTCTATTAAACATTGCTACTCTCTTTTGTTTTATGGTTTATGGTTCTTTGGCTTCTTTGAAAGACACAAAGGGGGAGAGTAGATACTTCCAAAAACCTGTTTGTTTGTTGTTTTGTTTAACTCTGGACTTTCTTATTTTGAGGGGGAGTTAAGTCTAGTTTCTTTACATGTTTGTTATAATTTAATGCATATTTTCAGGGGGAGTTCTTTCTCTTTACTTATCACTAATATTTGTGTTGCAGGTTTTTGAATTAATTTTGTCTATCAAATTGCCAAAGGGGGAGATTGTAAAAACCTTTATTGGCATATTTGACAATATTGACAAAATTAATTAAAGGAGTATTTTCAAAATGGGTAGTTTCCTGTTTTGTTGTGATATGTCTTTCTATAATCAGATTATTATATATATGTTAATAAAATAAATATATAATTTTCTATAAAAGAATATCTTTTCTTGAAATGGAAATTATTGGTATTTATTTTATTTTTTGATCTGATTTATTTTTTCCAGAAATCGTGTACAGCTTGAGAGATCATATATATATATTGTTTCCTTATTTATTTAAGGAAACTGGGTTTAAAAAATTGTCCAGGTTCAATGAATCTGTTTGAACGGATTGCCAGTCTGTTTGAACAGATTCTGACTTTTCTGTTTTGGAAGATTTTCCATTTAGTGACTGATTGGTTTCTGATTTGGTTTCCACAACCTAAAGGGATTCTCACTACAACAAAATAGATGTTTTATGACTTTAATGGGGAGACATTGGAAGTCTACAATGTCTCCCACTTAGTGAGACGTTGTTGCTGGGGTCATTGTAGGTATATATCCCACGTCTCCCGTTGGGAGACGTGCCTCACTTCCCACGTCTCCCACTGGGAGAGGTGAAAAGTCAAATGTTGACTTTCCACCTCTCCCATTGGGAGACGTGGGAAGTCACTCACCTCTCCCAATGGGAGACGTGGGAAGTCCATAGGAGACATCCCACGTCTCCCACCTCTCCTAATGGGAGACATTGAAAGTCTCCCACATTTAAAAAAAATAAATTAAATAAATTTATAATTAATATTATTAATTTAAATTGAATAATTAATATTAATTAATTATTAAATTAATATTAATTATTAATTAATTTAATATTTAATATTATTAATTTAATATTATTAAATTAATTTAATATTTAATATTATTAATTTAATAATTAATTAAATTGAAATAATATTAATTTAAATTTAAATTATTTTAATCTAAATTTAAATTAATTTAATAATAAATTAAATTGGAAGAAAAAAATATATTTGTTAGATATATACAAGAAATACAATATTTGTTAGAAATATTCAAAATGAACAAATATTGCATTGTGTATGAAGAAAGAGTTAAAAAATTAAAAAAAAAAAACCTATCAACGAGGTCGGTAACTTTGGATTATCGGCAACATATATGTCGCCCATTCTTGTCGCAACTCATCAATTTGTGCCTCTGTATATGATGTGCTTGTTAGCTGCAAGAAATATAAAGTAAAATATATTAATTAATTATTTGATTACATTTATAGTTTCAAAAATAATTTGTAAATTTTAATTAATAATACCGTTCTCAAGTAATGCCCAGGACTCGCATGCTCAATCAAATCCTTCAACATCCTCATTAAGTAGTATCCACATGCCACATTGTCCGGTTGGTGTGGACACTAATTATTTAAAAATATGAGTAATTTATTATTAAATTGAAACTTTTTAAAAAAAATGCATACATATTATTCTACTTAATTATTATAAATGTTCAAAAATTTCTGCTAAAGTTACTTACCTGAGGTTGCTTAATGCGTAGAGTATCAGGGATCTCGACATCAGGAAGATTCATAGAGAAAAAAAGATTGAAAGCGCTGACGATCACTGATACAATCTCCTCACGGTTATTTAGCTCTGAATTCACCGGATCACAACAATAAACATGATATGCATATGGTGCCAAAATAAGCAACATCCAATGTTCACTGTATAAGAAAAACAAAAAAATTATAGCTCAAATGTTAAACAATGAAATTATTGATATGGGTCGGAAAAATGACAACTTTTTAAACTTACCCATGGTTCCAAGGGACAAGCATAACTTGTTCTTTTGATTTTACGTCATTGCAACGTCTGAACAGATTCTGAACACGATCGTCGAATGAACTCCCTTGAGTGGCGACGATATTAGGATTGACAAATAAAAACTTATTTTGGCGACCTTGTTGTACCACATATCTGTAAATGAACCTAATACAAAAATATGAAAAATTGTTATATGAATGAATAAATCAAATTAGAAAATTAAATGAACAAACTTATTTGTCAGATATATACCTCATGTAGCTGACAAGTACTGCTTGTCCAATCTTCTCCTTTCGAGCAAACTGAAGTATGTCATCCTTAAATATATAACAGTGAGACATATCCTGATCAAAAACTTCAGACTCTATGCCTAGATTGACACACTCGCCATCATCCCAATGAGATACGATATTCTGTAATCGTTCCAATGGAGTTTGGGCCAATTGTGTTGGAGGAGTTTGTTGTCGTCTTCTTTCTCGAGGTTGTTGTGTTGATGGAGCTCTTGGTCGTTGTGATCTGGTCCTACTTGTAGAGGGAGTCTGCATACAATTATATCAACAATTAAAAAAATTACAAACAAATATAGAATTGTAAAGATAATTATGAAAAAACATGGCATCACCTCATGAGTTACATCTTCAGATATAATGACAAAATCCTTAGGCCACGCTATTGGCGTCCCAATGGCCTGAGCAACTATGTACATGTCCAAATCAGGATATGCAAAAGGGAGAGGACATGTTGGCTTAAGAACACTCGTAATCATAACTTGGAAGTTGTTGCCTGCCTCTCTTTCAATGAGTGTACCTGATGCAACAATGTTTGAAACCGAACCAATTGCTAATTGGCATGCTCGGCCCTGCATAAGAAACATATTATATACAAATAATCATGTTGAAGCAGTAAAGAAATTTATTTGGTTTCAGAATATTCAAGAAAGTTTAATTACCTCTTGCAAAAGCGGTTGTAGTGCAACAATGTGGTGTTCTGCTTGAGGCACTACTGGGTCCGGAGTATAGTAGGACGCCTGCTCTGGTGGCACTGGTGGGTCGGGCACATAGTATGATGATGGCGCTGGTGGGACTCCAACGTTAGATCCTGACCCGCTCTGTTGGGCCAATAATTTTCTCAAGAGCTCATCTTGTTGTTGAAGGCGCTCTTCTAGGCGTTGTGCTTGTTGACGATGCTCTTCTTCTTGTTTTCGAAATCTTTCTTCAAATTCCTTTCTAATGTCGTCATTCGAAGAAGAGGCTTTTGATTTATTTTTCGTTGAGGTAGGTGTTGGAGTATTCCAATATACTGAGCGGGACACATCGTGTCCTCCAGCCCTAACACGTCCTCGAGGCTCAGGAGTGCCCAACGCCCTCGTCAGCACATCATCAGGGCCATCAGGTGCCCATTTACCCTCAGCTTGGAGTTGCCGGTAATGATCCTGTGAAACAATATTCACAGAAAGTTATGTATATAAGCTAATAATTTGACATATCAACATTATTAAATATGAGCACTTACAATATTTTTTTGAATCTCAGAGGCCTCTCCAATTAGCTCTCCTTTTGCATTCCGACGACCCATGCTCCATAAATCTGACCTATCAAGTTCAGTCAGACTTTTCCCACTTTGTTCCATTAACATCTCTTCAATACGCACATAGCCTCCTCTAGAGAGGTTGTGATTGTATTTATTCAGTGCTCGATAATTTTGCATCTCCTCTCTCTTTCTTTGCCACTCGGGAGTTAATCTTGAGTTCACAAACGCTAACCATTCATCCGGAGTTATGACATTCTCAAATCCAAATGGCAAAGCTGGCGGGAACTCATTTGGGTATTTTTTCAAAGCGTCGTAAACGTGTACCCTAGTAAGATTAGTCTTCCAATTTCGGAAGTACTTTCCCGCATCCTTCAACATCTGTTGCTTTTGTTTGGGGTCCAAATCATAAGTTTTCTGCAAGTTTGAAAGTAATAAGAAGCATATTATCAAAATAATATATATTTTAAAAACATTAAATGAAATATAATTAATAAAAATATACCTTCATTGTGTCCCATATTTTATTTTTATCCACCACACTAACATCTTTCCAACTGTTAATGTTGATGGACACAGTTGCTCGAACAACTGATCCAAGCTGTGATGAAACATTACTTCTAGATCCACCCACTAGTTGACCATACTCATTGTATTCAACAGGAGTAAGATGTCATTCACTCCTTTTTTTGGTGTTTCTAGACATCCATGTACGTCATCTCACAGATTTATTTTCTTGCTCCACTGACTGAGAATTAGGGCGTTGCTCTCCCTCATCAGAACTACCACCAAAAGGATCAGCCTCCATCTGTGAAACATAAATATCATTATTATAACAATTTTGGACACTCATAATCAAAAGATGAAACACATTGTGATAACAACTAAGAATTTCACATATCATAAACATATGAAACCTATTAAATGGTACCTCAAGACCCATTATCATCAACCCACAATCCTTCACCATTTTCACGGAAACAAATACAATCATCATCAACTTCGTCATTATCTTCTATTGCGGTGAATGTGACAAGTTCTTCTCCGAGAGGTATATCATGTAAATCACCATCTTTAATGTTCCATTCTCTTGTTTGCGTTGGAAGAACAATTGACCATTGGTTGTCTGAAGGATCATTCACATAAAATACTTGTTTCGCTTGTGAAGCTAATATAAATCGATCAGATTTGTGCCCAATTCGATTTAGATTAACTAATGTGAAACCAAAATCTTCATATATTATGCCGCTGTCACTTTTCACCCAATCACAAAAGAAAACAGGTACTCGAGTTGTGATATAATCTAACTCCCAAATTTCATTAACTACTCCATAAAAAGTCATATCACATTCAACTGGATTTTTATCTTTTGCACTAGAGACTTGCACAGTTTTAGCAACAAGGCTAACACCACTGTTTTGTGTGTTTCTGTTGTTATCGCGCTCCCTAGTGTTAAATAGAGTACCGTTAATCATGTATGATGAAAACTTGATGACATTAACTGAAGGTCCTCGAGAAATCCACTTAACAATGTCTGAAACCTTATTTGATGTGTTTTGTAATTCTGACACAACCTATCAAATCAACATACCAAAAACAACAAAAAATGTCACCTTGTAATTAAGTACTAATTAATGACAACTTTCAATAATCAACACAATTTACCTTTTGTTCTATCCAACTACTAAAAGTTCGATAATGTTCGTCTTGTAACCATTTTGAGTTCCTTGACTTGGATGGAAATTTGGTCTTTATCCAATTAAAATGTTCCCTTCAATTATAAATATGTTGTTAAACAATTGAATATACGAAATTACACAACTTAAACTTAATGTATTATATGAGTATAACTCACTCGATATAAGGTTGAATTTCATTTATATTCTGCAACACAAGACGATGCGCTTCATCTAGAAGATCTCGACTTACTGTGCATACAACGCTACCACGACGACTCTGAATCTCAACATTTTCAACATCATTTAACCCAATTTTCTGTACACCAGTCATGTATTCAGAACAAAATTCAACTGCCTCTTCTGCAATATAACATTCGACGATGCATCCTTCCGGCCGACTTCTATTCCTAACATACCCCTTAAGAATCTTCATATATCGCTCAAATGGATACATCCATCTTAAATAAACTGGGCCACAATATCTTAGTTCTCTAACCAAGTGAACTGTCAAATGGATCATTATATCAAAAAATGCCGGCGGGAAATATTTCTCCAACTCACACAATACCTCAACAATTTCATCTCTTAACTTAGGTAACTTTAGCGGATCAATCACCTTACAACACAGTGACTTGAAAAACAAGCATAACCTTGTGATTACATCTCGAACTCTCCTAGGCAACACAGATCGAATGGCCACTGGTAGCAAATGTTGCATTAGAATATGACAATCGTGAGATTTCATGCCAGTCAGAATACAACTTTTCATGTCTACCAATGACCTTATATTTGAGGAATATCCGTCTGGAACTTTTATATTAAACAAACATCTGCAAATTTCCATTCTTTCCTCTTTAGTAAGAGTGTAAGCTGCAGGAGGTAAATATGTTCGTCTCTTATCTGGTTTTGGAGTCAATTCATCCCTTATACCCATTGCAACCAAGTCTTGTCTAGCCTTAATTCCATCCTTAGTTTTCCCAGGAATATTCAACAAAGTGCCAATCAAACTATCACATACATTTTTCTCTATGTGCATAACATCTAAATTATGACGTATAAGTAAGAAAGGCCAATATTCAAGTTCAAAGAAAACAGATTTCTTTTTATAACACCCTTTTGGCTCTTCCACAACCTTGGCCTTGCGACTACGTTTCATCTTTGTAGGTGTACGAACTTTGGGCTTCCCTAACTTGAACACAATTTTAGACATCTTCTCAAGTACTTGGATCCCATTCAATGGCTCAGGAGCCTCTTCAAACTCTTGTTTACCATTGAATGCCTTCTTCCAAGTCCGAAGTTTATGCGTATTAGGCAAGAACTTCCTATGTCCCATATAACATATTTTCCGAGAGTGTTTCAAGTATTCAGAACATGTTTTTTCTTGACAAACGGGGCAAGCTTTATATCCTTTCACACTAAACCCAGATAAATTTCCATAAGCAGGAAAGTCATTAATTGTCCACAATAAGACCGCTCTAAGATTAAATTCTTCCTGCCTATATGCATCATAAACCTTAACCCCTTCATCCCACAAAGTTTTCAAGTCATCTATAAGAGGAGCTAGATAGACGTCAATATCATTACCAGGTTGTTTAGGTCCTGATATCAACAAGGTCAAAATCGTAAACTTTCTCTTCATACACAACCATGGGGGTAGATTGTAAATAACAAGCATAACAGGCCAACAACTATACTTACTGCTAAGGGATGCGTGTGGATTAAACCCATCAGTCGAAAGACCTAGACGAATATTACGAGATTCATTTCCAAAAGAAGGCCACTTCAAATCAACTCTCTTCCAAGCAAGGGTGTCAGCTGGATGTCTTAATTTACCATCCTTTATTCTTTCATTAGCATGCCACGACAAACTTTTAGCATGTTCGGCATTTCTAAACAATCGGATGAAACGAGGAATTGGCGGAAGGTACCACAAAACTTTGGCAGGTACTCCTTCCTTGACATCGTCACCATTTCTTTTCATTTTCCATCGTGACTCACCACAAGTAGGACACGATTTTGCGTCTGCAAAACTATTTCGATACAATATGCAATCATTAGGACATGCATGAATTTTTTCGTACTGCATGCCTAATGAGCATAATGTCTTCTTTGCCTCATAAAATGAAATTGGAATTTCATTAACTTCAGGCAATAACTCCTTCAAGAAACCAAATAACTCAGTAATGCTTTTATCACTCCAGCCATGTTTAGCTTTTATATTGTACAACCTAAGAAGCGCAGATAATTTTGTAAATCTTGTACAACCAGGGTAAATTGGTTTCTCGGCATCATTAAGGAGTGTCTCAAACTTATTTGGGTCTACTCCTGATCCATAATGTGCGTCGTCAATCATTTCATCTAATGGATCCCAGTTCTCCTCCACTATATTCCTCCTCACTCCTTTTGGTCTACTTGGCAGAGTTGGAGCAATCGGAGCTATCTCCCCATGGTAATACCAAATTCTGTAACTCTTGTCGATCCCATTGAAATATAAGTGTTCTTTAATCTTTTTAAGATCCATCTTTTTAACATTTCCACACTTAAGACATGGACAATAAGTAAAATTTGGGTCTTTCACATTTTCCGAACAAAACCTTAAGAACAAATCAACCCCGTTCCTAAATTCCGCAGATAACCTATTTGCTGACATCCACTGTTTATCCATATATTCTTCTATGTCTATGGAAAAGAAAAGAAACAACACTAAATAAGCACGTGATAAAGTTGTATGTCTATATAAAACTAATTTTTTATTATCCTAGATAAAATCGGGCAGCATTTCCCCTATAATAGTGACCTAACCATCTGCATGTGAATATCAAAACAAACAATTCAAACAACATACAATAAGTTTCTTCCTTATAGAATGTCTATATAAAACTAATTGTTTATTATCCTAGATAAAATCGGGCAGCATTTCCCCTATAATAGTGACCTAACCATCTGCATGTGAATAGCAAAACAAACAATTCAAACAACACACAATAAGTTTATTCCTTATAGCTCCGCAGCACACAGTAAAATTTATCAGAACCTACTTCACTAATACACACAAGTTCTCAACCTTCCGTTATCACCGCAGCACACAATTTTAATCTCAGAACCTACTTCACTATGGATGAATATTTAAGATATTCAAACTCCTCTAACATTTGTTTAATAATATTAAAAGTAGAAGTAAGAGAATATATATGTACCTCTTGCAATCTTTAATCCAAAAGCTAGCAAAGTTACTTCACTTAGTAATCAAATTCGCTATTAAATCCACAAACCAATAAAATTAAATTAATAAATAATAAATAAAACATCACTAAATATCTAGCAATATATAACGTATTATTGTAATTTTAGAAACTTAATTACCTCAAATGTGTGATTGATATTGGAATTTTGATGCAAAATACTCTCTAAAATCTCACCACAAAAATCACAACCTATGAAATTAAATTAATTAATATGTTAAACATTACTAAACAAATATCACTAAATATCTAATAATAGTAAATGATATTGGTAAACAAATAAAAAAAATCCCAATGTGCCGCTAATTATAACTTCAACAAAAAATCAATATAAAATTTCATAACCTAAAAACTTAATAATAAACAAAAACATAAAAATTTTAATATATTTCTATTTTATAAATTATTTAATAAATTTATTTTAACATAACTATTGATATAACAAAATAGTTACAATTTAAAAAAAAATTCAAATATACAAAAATATATCTAAATTTCGAAATAAAAATTGATAAAAATTTAAAAAAATCATGAACATATATACTCTAATGAAATATATACAATGTGATAGGTTAAATTAAAAAAAAAAACTAAAAAATCATAAATCCCTAAAAACTTCCATTGAAAAACCACAAAAACATACAATGTATATAAAAAAATGCATAAAAATGTAAAACTAACACAAAATCATGTATATTACTCATCCTAATGCAAAACCTATAATTTATTTGCAAAATAATTAACTAAAAATCAAGAAAATAAAAAAAAAACTTACCTTAGAACCCTAAAAACGCAGCCCCAAATCGCCCAATTCTTCTCTCTGGTTTGCTCTCGGGTTCGTGTGAGGAAGAAGAAGGCTGGTAGTGATTTATAAGTGGAGACATCCAACGTCTCCCACTGGGAGACGTGGGACACGTGGCACGTCTCCCAGTGGGAGACGTTGGATGTGCTCCCATGCACATCCAACGTCTCCCACTGGGAGACGTGCCACGTGTCCCACGTCTCCCAGTGGGAGACGTTGGATGTACCCATAAATCACTACCAGCCTATTTCCAACGTCTTCCACTATTTTTAATGTCTTCCAATTGTAACCATTAATATGCACTTTCAATGTCTTACACCATTAGCCATTTAAAATCCCTTCTAATTTTTAATGTCTTACACCAATGGTGTAAGACATTGTAGGGAGTCATTGAAAGTAGAATTTGTTGTAGTGTCTAAAGGGTATATAATCATCCTTAGGTCGTTGGTTTTTGTTTATCTCTCTTGGTGTATTATTTTCCAAATATTTTTCAAGTTTTAGAGAGACTTTTTATTATGTGAAGAACTTGAGTCCAGCAAGTTCTTAGTGGTTTATTACAGTGTACTTCTGTATTGTTTTATTTGTGTTAATTGTGCAGGTTGAACACACTTGGACATTGGTCATCAAGCTTCGGGAGAAGTCTTGTTCGTGAGTCACTTTTCGGGAGGAAAAGTGCAAGTGTTATGATTTGAAGGGAGTTCAAGATCTTAGCACTTCAGAAATTTGATTAGGAGTTTAGATTACAACAGTTGCGACAAAGTCAAGAGGGAGTCTTTATTTGTATAAGTCAATTTGGTTTTGTAATCGTTTAAATATTCTTCTAATAAATTTCATTCTCTGGGCGCGGCCTCGTGGACTAGTAGCAATCTGTAAAGATTGCTGATACCACGTAAAAATTCGTGTATTATTTACTTTATGTTCGTTTTTATCTTCTGGTCAGAAACTGTTTAAACATATCTGGTTTCTGTTCAAACAGTCTTTGTGTCTGTTTAAACATTTCTGTAACAGTTCAACAATTAATTATGTAATTTGAATAATTAAGTTGGTAATCATAAAAAACGGAATTTCAAAGCCAAATGGAGATCTACTTTACAACTTCTGATGTTGATTTTGAAACAATTGCATGTATGATTGGTGTTTGATAAATTGATTTTATGCAATGATGATTTGGACTGCTTTTACTAGTGTTTCTCTGATACAAATGATGAAATGACTATGGTTATAATTGATTTTCCGGCAAATCGACAATATGTAATGCTGCCTGAAATTATTTGATAAAAGATTTCAGTATTTATGTACACAACCCTCTGCAATCCTTTAAAGCTCTGTTCGTAAATTTTAGGAGGAAAATAAAAAAAATTGTGGATTTTTATTTTCTATTAATTGGATTCAAATGGAAAACAAGAGATACTTTTTAGGCAATTTACATTTTTCAAGCTAATAATTGCAATATGCTATGTATTTAGGCAATTTATAGATTGAGTTAAAACCATCATGCTACTGTAATTAGTGGAATTGGTAGATTGTTAGTAAGGGTAAGTTTAGTTGTTAGAACATTATATAAATGTGGGGAAGGGTGGGGGTGAGAAAAGGGGTACGAAATGTGTAGTGAATTGTGGTGAGCTTTATATGTGTGTATTTCTTTCAATTTCAGCAATAATATTCCATATTTTAGACTAATGTTATTTGTTTGGTGTTTCTCTAGATTTGGTTCCTATCACATACTCTCAAAAATATTCCAGACAGAAGTTTTATTTGGTAATCCTACATCATCAACATTCTCACTAGATTGTCATATTTTTTTAACTAAAGCAGAAACAGAATGGCAATATTTGTTCTTCTTCTTTAAATTAAGGAATCATGGTGGGACTGCCATATCCCAAATTCAATAACCTACCTCTGACTATATGTATGTATATTTGATACCATAGCTCGGCTTTGAGCTTATCTAATAATCTATATATATTGTGTTAAATACGTGGTACTTATAGCCTAATTTTCATAGTGCATGAATTAAAAATTACTAGTATGATTATGTAAATAGGGTAGGTTGGGTTGAGTGATGAGTAGATTACTGCATTTGCATAGTGAATTAGTTACACATATAATGTATATAATAACTCACTTATATTATTAATGAAGTAGCTATCTAATCATTTATTTAATAGTATCTATGTATTACCTGAAATTAGTTCTATTTATTTATATTATAGCTAAAAACATGTATTTATCTATCTAGCTATATTATGTAGATCAAATGGTGAGTCTAAATTTGTAAAAAAATAATTAAAAATTCAGGTGATCTATTTCTACAGTTGTTTCAGCTCTTACTTTTTTTGGTTACCGCCCACTCTTATTATACTTTAGATACTTTATTTATTCCTTTTTTCTTACTTATTATGTTCTTATTTTTTATGATTAAAAGATCATGTTTCATTCACCATATATGCCTTTTTCACTGGCTTAGTACTTGATTGTAGAATGTATATAAATATATTTAAAATTTAATTCCTTGTAGGCCAAGTGTTTTGGTTTGTGATGTTGTGAATATTTTTGTTGCAGTCTTACATGGATTCAGAAACCAGAGGGATAATGGCAATGTAAAATTAGAACAATTTTAGAGTGACATTATTTGTAAGATCCATCAATAAAGTATCAGATTCAAATATTTAGATTGTTATTATAGTTGGTTTGAGTTTTTTATGTATTTTTTATTTTTATTTTTTTTATTGATAAATGTTGAAAGATGTTATAAGCTAGCTTACAATACATGTTAATGAGAAATTTAAATTTCTTTTAATTGTTTTTGGTGTTTTTTAGTATTTTTTTTAATATATTTTGGACACTTAATAAAGGGATATATTTTTTAAATCAAAATAAAAATTGTAGTTGCATTTTAAAATAATAATAATTACTTTTAAGGGCATGCAAAAAGAGTCCTAAAAACTTAATTTAAAGATACCCAACAAGATCTTTTAAGACACGCATTGCGAGTCCTAAAAACTTACTCAAAGGTACTCAATGAGAGTTTTTAGAGCTTGCCTCAATTTTTAAGGCTCTCACGCGAGTCCTAAAATTTTTTTTAGGGCTCGCTTTGAAGTAGTGATGGACTAACGTCTGGATTTGTCTCGGGAACAAATGTCGCAACCTCACTTTGAGTTCCTTTGAAACCATGACATGGGGATAAATGTTCTCTTCAAATCGAACTTATTCATTAACGCTGGGAGAGGCAGATGCATTTCTTATACCTCCCTTCTTAACTAATGTCACACATAGAGGAATCAGCTTCTCTACAGATTTCGATGCTAACTCAATGAATGCACGCACATGCCTATCATTTTTTATAGCGCTAGCTTTTACGGATTGTGAGAGACATGTGTACGGGACCTCAATTTTTAAGTTATACACACATTTATCCACTTCAAGCTCATCGTACAGAATGTCAAGCAGTTGCTCATACGTCACACCCTTCTCCAAAGGCAGAACTTGATTTTCACCATCCCTGAAAATCCAATCCCTATTTTCCAGTTCCCAAACACCATTGAATGCAACAAATATGGAAACAGCCGAATTTGTACAAAAGAAAAATAGAAAAAATAGGTCAAAAATTAAAACTATAACATAAAACAGCAGAAAATCAATTTCTATCGAGATATTTCGAGGTCTATCAAGGTCAACCTATCGAGTACAATCGAGGTACAACGAGGTAGACTGCCCAAAAAAATTCTTATGAACCCATCAAGGCATATGCTACATACATTATATTCTATGCCTTTATCGAGGTCCATCAAGGACCGTCGAGTTATATCGAGGTAGCCATTTTCCCTAAATGTGTGAGGGTTTTATTGATCGAGGACCATCGAGTCTCATCGAGGCATATCGAGGTAGCCAATTAATATAAACATGTGAGAGTTTTATCGAGGTTCATCGATGACGATCGAGTCTCATCGAGGTACACAAAAAACCCATAAAAAAACCAAGAAAAGAATGAAAATCCATTCCGACAGTGAAAAATTACAATAAAACATGAAGGTATGCACAGATCTGTTCGAAATAGCACAAGCAATGTAGATAAACAAGTTTCCTCACTACATATAACAAACATATACTTACCCATATGATTTTTGCCCCTAGATCCGAAATCCAAAATGAAGTTCTTGCCTTGAAAGGATTCACAACTTCTCCCTAGATCTAAAATCCAAAATGAGCTCAAAAATTAGTATAGATTAAGATAATGGTGGCTGTCTTGTTTTTTTTTTTTTTTTTTTTTTTATGAGAGCTTGAGAGATAGATAGGGAAAACGTGAGAGATAGAGAGGGAAAAGACAATAGGAGAAAATGATAGAGAAATTTATGATATGGGCATTTTGGGAATATAAAGAAATATTAGGATAAAAATGTGATGTTTTTTTAGCGTAATATCATTTTGCTATATGGGCTACTTTTATGCATCAATAGTGAAATTTCCCACTTAATTTCATTCCACTTAATATCATATGAAAGAGAGAACCCTCGTCACTGGCCGGGTCATGTGCTTTACTTCGAAGAAACTTAATTTATATCGTGGGAAAAAGCACAACACCAACAGAATGCTAATAAAAGATAAAAGATAATATGAAACATATATCACCACATGCATCACTAGCTAGGTCAGATCAGGTCAAGTCAGCCACATATGATATTTAAACCAAGGCGCTTAAATCAATAGGGTATTCTGAGTGCTCGAATAGTTCTGTTGGGCAATATGTTTAATTACCAGGCTAATAACAGATAAATTGCAATGAAGTAAACGTGTTAAGAAAAAAAAAATCAAATTCTAAAACAAAAATCCTTGCTTGATGAATCCATTCTTAGATCTAATTAAAAACCCAGAATTGTATAATAACTATATAATAAGGGGAGAGAGAGAGAGAGAGAGGAATTGATAGTAGTTTACATGTATATGCCTTCAGAGCATCAACCGAATTTGGAGAGAGAGATCAACATGCTTAGCCATTGATTTTTAAAGTCAACCTATCATTTAGCTTATTGGCAAGTTAATTTTTCAATGAAATGAATATTGGGAATTCCACTTATAAAAAAGCTGAATCTTTGTAAAGTTTTCATGAAGTTTAACAGTTTTGAACTAAAGTTTTCGAGGGGGCTTTGGTCTTTAATTTATACAATACGTACGTGTTACGTATATATAGGTAGTTCATTTAGCTCGTGTACGTTCGAATCATTTAATTTTATTTACGTTAAGAGCTACATAATAAAAATAAAATTTAAATTATCAGATATCTACGACGAAGTACTTCGGAATTTATTTTTCCAATAGTTTATTTTTCTGAGATGAGATATTAACGTCATCTTTACTTCTCATTTGACTACTAAAAATACACACAATTATAAAATTGTTGTCAAACAAGTAATTAATAAGCAAATTACAATATGGTATTTCTGGTATTTTTTGCATACTCCTCTGTTTTTCATGTAGAACTAATATGTTGGTATAAAAAAAAAATAACGTAGTACAAGACTTAATTATGATCTTACGCATTAATAAATAGTAATTATTAACCGAAGTAAACTTAACCACGGGGGCGTACACATGATCTAATAATTTACCGGATGATGATGAAAACAGCTAACATTTATTCATAATTAATTATTTAAAGCACTATATTATGATATAACGATAAAAGATGTAATCAACTATAATCAAGCATCAACAATAGAGTAAACCTCATATCTAACATAGCAACTACCACCAACAACACGACCTCCTATTTTTCCAGTGCAACAGTTTGGAAGTTCGCTTATTGCATCATCAAGACACTTCTTACAGTCCATCCCATTAAGGTCCCGAGTACACTGAGCCAGACCATACAGCTTCGGGTCCGGTCCAGCCCCGAGCTCGAGCTCACCGGTGGCATACAACTTTGATGTTCTCGAAGCTTTATATGACAACCCACTCAACAGTTCCTTCACCTTTGGGTTAAACGACTCGGGATTATCCACGTCTTTAACGTTCCACATGTAGAACCTGTTACCGCTATCGATTTGACCGAAGAAGTTGCCGTCCGAGTACTTCAAGAGGCAATTGTCGTACCAAACAATGGCTCCTTTGTTGTAAGGACAGCGCTCCTGAAGCTCTTTGGCAGCATCAGCCACGCAGGTCTTGCAGCTTTCGGTTGAGACATCACCGCGGCAGAGGCCGAGCCCGTTGACTTGGCTGTTGCCACCGCCACCTTGGCCGGTCGAGCTGACTCCGAACCCAGTCGGAGGTACTTTGATGGGCAAACGGTTGGTGAGGAGTTCGTTTAAGTTTTTGGCAAATGGGCTATTGGATGTGAAGTTTTCTTTGTTGAAGCAAAAATGGAAGAGAGGGTCAGTGGCATTGGCTGCATGGAGGAAAATTAGAGGGAGTAATATTGAGAAAGTGAGGAAGAGAGGGTTTGGTTTTGAGAACGACATGTCGTTTTGGAAACTTTTGGTTTAATGGATGTGGTTTTTAGTTTAATGGACGTGGATTGTACCTATAAATAGATGAGTTGGTTTAGCTAAGTAGGGAGTTGAAATATTTGACATTTCCAAATGAGAAACTTGGTCAAACTGTGTGTATTTATATGGCCAAAGAATATCACTTTAGTCAAATACCCCTTATCATGCAATATTAAAACCAAAAATCTTGGTCAAAATAGGAGAATAAATATATATGGTGGATGAGGCACTATGTCAATCCATGAAAGAGCCATATAACGAAAGGGTCGATGGACGACTTTGTATTTGTAAAGTGTGAAAGGGATATTATTAAGAGAATTGCTAACGGGAACGTGCTCACCACCACAAGCATTTGGTATACTGTTATTGGTACAATCTAATATCGGAGTTCACACATTTGATTTTAATAAGAATTATGGAGTATCGCTAACCAATCATAATGTATCATCTCATGTGGTGTTGGACACCTTAAAGTGCCAAATAGCAACACTCTACTATTAATTAATAATAAGTTTTGTCATTTGGTTTCGTCCAAATATATACATTGACACTCCATAATTAATGTTAAAATAACAAGTCCTCTCATTAAGTCTCAAACCACTCAAACAGGATCAATTACAACAGAATTTTTCAGTTATTACAACAACAACTTTACAGCTCAGTCAAATCTAGATCGTTACTCTGTATTTTCAAAACTATATATATGTGTACCTATTGTAATAAAAAGAAGATACAGACAGAAAATCAGTAAAAAGAAAAAGACAAGGGATGAAAAAGAGATACTGAAAGCTAGTCTTGGTGATTTTGGGTTGAGAGTAGAAAAAGCCTGTAGAAAGAAAAGAAAGAGAGTTGTGAGGATTTTTGAGGGCATTTGTGTATTGAAGAAACTTGAGTGTAAACAAGAATAAGGAAGAAGATTACCTTGTTGATCCACTGTGGCTGGAATCTCAAAAGATCTTGTAATGGTTTCATCATTATTAGTGCATATCGAGCTTGATCACCTCTAAGGTGAGCTCAAGAGGAAGTAGCCCCAAATTTAGGTGGTGAACCTCTATAAAATTCCTGTTTGTACTCTATACTTTCATCTTTCTTTTTCTATACTTTCTCACTTGAAAACCCTTTGAGTAAGTTTAGTGTTTGTTTTGTGGCTAACCGAACCTATAGAGATCTTAGATCTTGGGACTTGCATGTGAACAAGGAAACCCTTCATTTCATTTCTACAAAACAGGAAGGTAGAGGGTTAGAAAGTTTTTGGGTATTCGGATTCTGAATAAATCAAATAATCACATCTTATTTTCAGAAAATATCTCCAAGATTGAAATGTCAAAAGTGACCTTAGATGTTACTAATTTATGTGTGAATGTGTAGGGATAGATAGGTAAATTCATACATTGGTATCAGAGCTAGGTTCCGGCTAGAAAGATTTACCGCAATACTGTAACGACCCGGATTTTCAAGACTCGATAATGCGGAAATATAAATGTTTTCATTTAACAAAATGTCTCAAAAACCCGTATAGAAAAAAAACTTTTTAAAAAGTCGTATGGCCATACTTAACATTTAGTTTCAACATATTTTATAAAGAGTAGAGTGAGCCTAGTTTAGGAAAATTACACAACATTTCCAAAAATAAAACGGCTTCCCAAAAGGTCGGTCCACATGTACATTTGCAAGGAAGACTCCAGCGCTCACTGCTCTGCCTTGCCCTTGCTCTTACCTACAACATGAAACAACTAGGTAAGCGAAAACGCTTAGTAAGATCAACTTTCAAACAAAGCATGTAGAGAATTAGGGTTTCGGACCCATCCGGACCCTACACAATCAATTTCAAGAACGCTAAAGCGTCCTGGCAAACTTATGGTCATGCCTGATAACCAAGGATAAATTAATTCATATCTAGATAAAAATCCTGCACTCAGAAAAAATCCCAGAACAAGCAGATATATTATATCACAACTATATCTTATCAACAATTATATCCCTGCACTCAGAAAATCCCAGAGCAAGCAGATATATTATATCACAACTATATCTTACCAACAATTATATCCCTGCACTCAGAAAATCCCAGAGCAAGCAGATATATTATATCACCATATAATTCGAGACCAACGCTCGACAATTTCCAACAATTCAGACGTAACGCGCCCTCCAACATAATTGCTAATCTATAAAAGAGAACCGAGTCTCCACACTAAGATCTAGCCAATAAATATTCTCATCAAGGGTAACTATCGTGTTACCTAGGGCATCGCTACTTATCCAAGAGCGTAATCCAATTTACACGGTTTTACGAAGACTTCTATGTTAATCAGTGGTGCTGGTGAGCAGCTGCCCCTAGGGTGTTCAACCTCACTCTATCTTGGCAACCCCTAGTATCTCTAGGCACTCTCACGGAATGGCCAATATTCACGGCTGCTATCCGGGAATAACTTATCAGAGCACTTGCTCGGATTCTAACCGTCCAATGATTAAGTAAGCATGAGGGCCCCTAGGTCCCATTTATCTTGGCGCCCCTAGGTTTAACCAGCTTATCCTCATCTCATGGCCACTCGTCGCGGTAATGAACCGGACATAAATAAAATCAAGCAGTGTGACGGGGATCAACCGTCTAGGATATGACGGACTTCTACCGTTCATATTTTCTAAATCAGCACTCACTAGACTAACGTCTCTAAGCAACTTTCTATGACAGCCTATATATGTGCATGTATCCCTATACTAACATACAAGACAATAATCATTTCATGTTGCAGCCATACAATATAAGGTGACTTACTTGGAGTCCTTAGCGCTCAGCAAGTTTTCACCCTCCAACGTTCAGTCCAGTTACGCTTAGCCAATACTGTAGTTATCCGTACAGTATACTCGGATTAATTATGGCACTAATAATTCATTATTATTATTTTGGGCAGTTTGGTCATTTTAATAAAAGTCATTTGTAAGGATTTAGAATCCTTATTTGGTTTTAAACCTATTAAGGAAAGTTATACAAAATATTCGAGACTAAACCCTAAGTCTCGGGGAGACCTATCCTAAGGTCTCGATACCTAGGCTCGGGTATCACAATGGTATTTCCCACAATCCGCTAAAAATCTTATTCTTTCCAGGTATCGCTATTAACCCGCACTTTCGACTAGTCGATTAAAATATGTAAGATTTTAGCCGGTATTATATCCAGAAAATACAAATAAATTCCTTAATTATTTTTAAAGAAAATAAACTCTTTAAATTTTCCTTTTATTTTTCTTAAGGTTTTAATATCTAAAACCCGTTTTAAGAAAATTGCCTAATTTGTCTTAATTAGGAAAACCGTTATAAATTTCTCATCTTGACTAATTAATTTTCCAAAAGCAATTAATCAATTTTACTTACTAGGAAAATAATTTATTTAATTATTTTTCTCAAAATATAGGGTTTTAATCCCTCTTTTAATTTATTAACTATTAATAAATTAAATCTCTTATTTTTAGAAAGAATAAAAACTCTTTAATAAAAATAATTCATTTAAACTCAAAGGGTAAATTTTAGTGAAAATATGATTTCAAGACTTACCATTTTATATCTTGAAATAAACAAAATTTTACTTTTTACCTTATGTTCCAAAATCTCATTTTTACACTAAGTGTGAAAAATCTATTTTTCACATTTTTAACTACATACTTCGTTAGTTCATAACTTGAAATTTACTTACCCAATTGTTACCAAAATTTCCCAATTCCATTTTTGTTATGCCATTTAGGTCTTTGAAAAATCTTAGGTCAAAATGAGCATTTTTTATTGGTGAAATCATTTTCCAACAATGAGGTAAAAATGACCTTATTTTCAAGTCCTTATTTTTTCCAAACTTTGACAGTTAATAACTTTCAAACCGTTTACTATTTTCTTACCAAATTTTACAGTGGAATAATAGGTTATGCAAGTAATATGTCCACAAAATTTTAGAAAAAACTGGGTTCATTTGACCTATACAGTGGCTGTCCAAACTTGGTTCCAAAAATAAGAATACGAAAAAACAGTTTTTTACCTAATCTTTGAAATAGCATAACTTACTCATTTCTAAACATTTTTTTGTGTTTCAAAAGCTCAATTTTATGTACTCAATCTCAACAACATCACAGTACAATTTAATTTTACAAAAACAATATACAGTGGCTGCTTGACCCCTTGGAAGTCACAGCTCAAAACATGTTTTGTTTTAGGGTATCCTACAAAACCCTTGGGGGTTTTGGTTCCCATTTTCAAAAATCAATACTCATGCATCATAAAAATTATTAAACAACTACCATAACCTTATTACATCATCAACAAGAAACTCTAAGCATTAGATATACAAAATAATTCTTAAAACTAAAAACCCTACAACAAAATCATCAAAAGTAAACTTTTTACCTCTTTGGTGTTCTTGCTTAAGGTTTGGACCTTCCTATAAGCTTTGACTCCTTCAAAACCTTTCAAAAACCCTAACAAACTTCCCCCAACAACATAGTCAATTAGCTATTTGAAACTCTATGCTTAAAACTTTACAAAAGTCTAGATTAATGAAACTTTACCTTAGGGAAAACCCTTCCTAGACCAAGACTTAGCTTCCAAGTTTCTTTGGTGTTCTTGGGGTTGCAAATGGAGAGAACACTTGAGAGAGTCTTCAAAAATCAGATGAGAGTGAATGAGGGAGGGAGAGTGGTCGGATTTGGGGGTTAGAATGGCTCACACAACTCTTCAAAATATCACAAAACACTTGAGTGCTTTTCTACCCACTTGCCCACTTGACTTCTGACACCTTTTTCACTCTCATTAAGTTTTAATCACCAAACTTACTATTAATTAATTAAATTAAATGTCTCTCATATTTAATTTAATTAACCACAAAATAAAATTTAACCTAAGGTCCATTCATGGAATAAAATTCCCCATTTCGGCAAAATTAGGCATTTACCACAAAATGCCTTAAAATTTCCATTTTCTTTTAGGTTTATTATTTTTGACCAAACTTTAACTTTTATGAATGTATTTTATGCCCAAAATATAATTGCCGTGATTTTTCATTTTATTTTCCGAGATTTTTACCCGATCAGGGTTTTTGTGTCGGTCCAGGACCGAAAGTCTTATCTTGACTTTTAAAATCACAAAATTCATATTTTGGCTAGCAATAACTCATGGAATACTTACAAACAAAATATAATATTATTTAAAATAATATTCTTAACCCGGGGGAAAAATCCCGACCCGAGTCGTTTAAAGGTACCCAAAAACGTAGGACGTTACAAATACAGTAACAAAGATCACAACAAACACTGGAGGAAGTTGATTCTCAAAAGGCAAAACCCAATCTTGAAGAATTTGTGGATATTCACTTGAATGATCCTACTGAAACATCTCAATCTTTAACATGTTTTAATTATGATTTTATTAAAATGAGTAATCTAAAAGTTGATATTGATAAGTTTGATGGCTTGGGTGATTATAGGATATGGAGAAGGAAAATACAAGCTCTTCTTGCACAACAAAAGAAGCTGAGGGTATTAGAAGATCCTATAGAATGGCCAGAAGGCACAACTAAGATTCAGTAGGAGGAATACTTAGAAACATCAACCAAGATTATCATTTTCAATTTTTCAGATGCAATAATCAAGCTGATTGACAAAGAAGAGACACCAACCAAAATATGGAAGAAGTTAGAGGAACAGTTCCAACAAATATCCCTTACAAACAAGATCTTTCTAAAAGAAAGAATCTTTGGCTACAAAATGAGTCATTCAAAGACCCTAGAACAGAATCTTGATGAGTTCTTGAGGATGCATATCGAGTTAGCAAACTCAGGAGAAAATGAAACCTTGAGTGATGAAAATCAAGCCATTATCATCCTCAACTCATTGCCCGAATCATACAGGGAGGTGAAGATAGAAATAAAGTATAGGAGGACATAGATAACTCTTAAAGAAGTTATTTCAGCTTTGAAGTCAAAGGACTTGGAAATGAAATATGAGAAACTAGGGAACTCAAGTGGAGAACTAAACTTAAGTCGTGGAAGACAAACTCAAAGGAAACCTTGGCACAACAAGAGCAGAAGTCACAGCTGTGGACACCACAAAGGCAACCAAAGTCATGACAAAGGCAGATCTCAATCAATAGGCCCAAGTGATCCTAAAGGCTGCTACCATTGTGGTAAACCTGGTCATTTCAAGAGGGATTGCTATTTTTTTAACAGGAATAAAGGAAAATCTGATTGACAAGAAAATTCAAATAACTCAGATCATTTCACAACAAAACACAAGTCAGGTTTTCACAATGCAAACCTAAGTAATGGTTATGACAGTGGTGAAGTATATGTAGCTGCTACTACATTTAAGGATGACTGGATTTTAGACTCTAGTTGCACTTTCCATATGACCAACAACAAACATTTTTTGTCTGATTTCAGGGAATCTCAAGGAGGAAAAGTGATACTAGGGAATGACCAATCCTGTTCTATTATGAGCTCAGGGACGACAAGCTTCAAAATGTTTGATAGAGTGATTAGATCACTCTCAGGAGTGAGGTATGTCCCTAAACTCTCTAGAAATTTAATTTCACTAAGCATTCTTGATGATTTAAATATAGAGAGCAAGATCAAGGAAGGGTAAATGAAGTTGTGCAAATGCTCAATAATGATCATGATAGGGCAGAAAAAGGAAGGTCTATACTACCTAATTGGAGAACCAATTGTCAAATGCAACAACATAGTGCCTGTTTAACCTGAAGACTCAAAGGTTGTACTATGGCATAGAAGACTTGGACACATAAGTGAAAAAGGGCTACAAATCATGAGTGACCAGCAACTACTAGGTAAGGACAAAGTAAGTAAAGTTGATTTTTGTGAATATTGTATATTAGGCAAAGTTAAGGCTAGTGCGCATAAAAAATATATATTAGAGTATATACACTCAGATTTGTGGGGTCCTGAGAAAACATGTACACATGGGGATGTTCTTACTTTATGTCCATAGTTGATAACTATTCTAGGAAGGTTTGCGTATTTTTAGTTAAACATAAGAGTGAGGCATTTGACAAATTTAGGCAGTGGAGATTATTGATAGAATATCTCACCAACAGAAAAATAAAGACCTTGAGAACTAATAATGGTCTTGAATTTTGCAATACTGAATTTGACAATTATTGTAAATAAAATGGGATACAAAGGCATATAAATGTTAGAATCACACCTCTATAGAATGGGGTGGCGAAAAAGATGAATAGAACACTACCTAATAAGGCTAGGTGCATGCTTTTAAATTTTGGTCTATCTCATGGGTTTTGGGGGGAGGCTGTTTTAACAACTGCCTATTTGATAATTAGGTGCCCCTCTAGTGCCACTGAATTTAAAACACCTGAGGAGGTATGGTCGGGTAAACCTCCTAATTTGTTGTAGAGTCCAAGAACTTTACTTAGCTATTTGTTTAGTAGTATTATAGTATGTTTAGTGTTATCTTTGTTACTATGGATTTTTGGTTCAGACCGGGAATTATTTGGACACTCATAGTAATACTTATAGATTTTCTAAGTTTAACCTATAGTTTAAGAATATTAAGTATAACCTAAGGTTTGATTAATGTGACTGATATTAAGGATTATATTATTATATTATAAGGTTTAGACATCAACCAATAGGATTTTAAGCACATGTTTTGAATGGTAATTAAGGATTAAGTATTTTTGAGGATTAAATTAAATAAGGGTAAAGTTTGAATGTTATAGGGTCAGTCAGCAGCTTTGAGTACGTTGAGGGCTTAGTCAAGGATGTTTACTCCATTCAAACTTCGCTAAAAATGTGTAAATTCGTGTTTAAATATTCAGCGTATGCCGATATATCGCAGCTATAGGGGGCGATATATCGCAGCACGTAGATACGGAAAACACGAATCGATGCACGGTCGCCTCGGGAACAAAGGTCCAGGCGATATATCGCCTATAGGGGGCGATATATCGCCTCCACCAGCATATTTTCAAATACATTTGAATTCTTTTCCCTTCAGCCATTCAAACTCCTTCAACAGTCCAGCATCTTCTGAACGAGTCTTCAGCCTCTGCTGAACGATTATTCAAATGATTTTCACCTAAAAAGCCATTATTTTTATTCAAGTAAAATCAAGATACTTTCATTCCCAAACTCTATAAATAGGACCTAGTACCCAGCCATTATTCACCATTTGCTCTAAGTTCAGAAGCTGCTAGTGTTAAGTGAGTGTGAGAGTGTAAACACTTGGTTTGGGAAAAACTATAAGCTTAAACATCATAAGCTTATCAAACACTTTGGGAAGTGAGTTCTATAGTATTTCGGTGGAGGTTAGGTTGATCTTGCAATCTTTGAGGTAAACCCAAAACTATAGTTCCTTTCTGTATTTTATGTTATTTCCTTTCTCAAAACCTTCTACTCAGTCCCCTAACCTTATTCTTATTTTGGTTAGGGAATCCAAGCTCTTAAGCATATAAGTCGGTAAGTATGTTTTTTTTTATGGTTTAGTCTTTCCATCTCTTTCATTTCATCTCCTTTCTTAGACTCACTCTTTCTTATGGTTTTAGGAGTGTTCCAAAAGTCCCAACTCAGTCCATAATCCCAGTAACTTTGGTAAGGAAAATAGGCTAGAATCAATATGTTATGTGCTTATGTTATCTATATGTTTTATGTTATTAAAAGTGTTATGATATGTATATGTGTATGTTTGTAGGCTTGGGCATATGACCCATATGACTAACAAGACCCCAAATGGGTTATGGGCATATGACCTACTTAGCTAGTAGGACCCCACTAATCCCATGGGCATATGCTTGTTTAGTCTATGGGACCCCAAGTAATAATGGCCATTATAATAAGTGTATGTTATATGTGTGATGTTAAGTCTTTATGTTTTCTTATGAAATTATGTAAGTGACTTTGTGTTAGATTTTCCTTACTGGGCATTAGGCTCATTCCTTTCTGTTTTATGTGCAGGAAAATAAGCTTTAGAGGCGGTAAGATTCGTGACGCTTGGAGGATGTGTATCGATGATGAATGGAGTCAAGGGACCGAGCGTTAATCGATTCGAGGATGTAGTTTCGGTTTTATATCTTTTTATATGTATTTTCCGCACTAATTATGTAATGTTTTATTATTATAAATTATGTTTTTGTTTTAAAGACAATGGGATCCCATATCCGTTTTGGTATTTACTTTGTAAATAACTCTTATTTTGCAAGTTATTCAATAAATTATGGTATTTTCGTAAAAATGTAAGTTTTATGTATAGTTTCATTAATGGTCCAAATAGTCTAGATTAGTGGGTCATTACATTTGTCAAATTTAAAAGTCTTCCCAGTGTGTCCTCAGTGCAGACAATGACATCAGGGAGAATGCAGGATCAGGGCCTGCTTTATTTTTGGGAGTGTCAACCATCTGAAGAGGGACTGCCCACAAGCCAGGAAAGAGGAGTCGAAGCAGGGCGACAGTCTCGCTCCTGACAGAGTATTCACCTTGACTCAGACTGAGGCTGAGGCTAGCCCCTCGGTTGTGACAGGTTAGATTTCTAGTGCTGGTTCTTCTTATACTACATTGATTGATTCGGTAGCTACTCATTCATTTGTGTCTGCTAGAGTGATAGACCAACTGTGTAGACCTAGTGATTTGTATGCTAGGGGTTTTCAGACTTTGTTGCTGACTAGGGAACTAGTAGCCTCTAGGAGATGGATTAGAGCATTGCCAGCAGAGATAGACGGTAGGGAGTTTTCTGTTGATCTGATTGAGTTAGAGATGGATGAATTCGATATGATTCTAGTGATGGATTGGTTATCAAGGTATGGGGCGACGATTGACTGCAATCGCAGAATGGTGATTTCAGCACTGAAGGCTAGATACCTGATGTAGGAAGGTTGCATAGGATTCCTAGCAAACATTGTTGATACCTTTAGGGTTGTGTCGGATGGACCGAGTGAGACCAGATTAGTATGTGGGTTTCTAGATTTATTTCCAGCAGACCTGCCAGGGTTGCCGCCACAGCGAGAGATCGAGTTTGTTATAGAGTTGGCACCAAGGGCGGAGCCACTATCTAGAGCACCTTACAGAATGGCTCCGACAGAGTTAAAGGAATTGAAGATTCAATTGAAGGAGTTACTAGATTTGGGGTTCATCAGACCAAGTTTCTCGCCATGGGGTGCTCCAGTGTTGTTTGTTAAGAAGAATGATGGATCTTTAAGAATGTGTATTGACTACAGAGAGCTAAACAAGTTGACTATTAGGAACAAGTACCCATTACCTAGGATTGACGAGTTGTTTAACCAGCTACAAGGAAAGACAATGTTTTCTAAGATTGATCTTTGGTCAGGTTACCATCAGTTAAGGATTAAAGAGGAAGACATACCAAAGACTGTTTTCCACACAAGATATGGACACTATGGATTCCTAGTTATGTCATTTGGATTAACCAACGCCCCATCAGCTTTTATGGACACGATGAATATGGTTTTTAAGGACTACTTGGACAAGTCCATGATTGTGTTTATTGATGACATACTGGTGTACTCTTAGTCAAAGATAGAGCATGAGCAGCATCTATGTTTAGTATTGCAGCGGTTGAGAGAGCATAGGTTATATGCTAAGTTCAGCAAGTTCGAGTTTTGGCTACCGCAAGTCACGTTTCTTGGCCATATTGTCAGTAAGGAGGGGATTCTAGTTGACCCAAGTAAGATTGAGGCAGTGAGGGATTGGCCTAGATCGAGCAGTATACCAGAAGTTAGGAGGATCCTAGGATTGGCAGGGTATTATCGGTGGTTTGTTGAGGGATTCTCCAGGATAGCTACACCCTTGACTGAATTGAAGAGGAAGAAGACTAAGTATGTGTGGACAGACAGGTGTGAGAATAGTTTCAAGGAACTGAAGCGATGATTGATCATCGCTCTAGTGTTGAGTCTGCCGACAAACAATGAGAAGTTTGTGGTTTACTGTGATGCTTCTAGACAGGGTTTAGGGTGTATGCTAATGCAAGCCGGAAAGGTGATAGCCTATGCATCGAGACAGCTAAAGGAGTATGAGAAGAAATATACCACACATGATCTGGAGTTGGCAGCGGTGGTATTCGTACTTAAGATTTGGAGACATTATCTGTATGGTGAAAAGTGTGAAATATACACCAACCATAAGAGTTTGAAGTATTTCTTTACTTATAAGGATTTGAATATGCGCCAAAGACGGTGGCTAGAATTGGTAAAGGATTATGATTGTGATATCCTATACCATCCTAGGAAGGCTAATGTAGTGGCTGATGCATTGAGTCGGAAGGGCCTAGGACAAATGTTCAGTTCGAGGCACATATCTGGTAAGTTAGTTGAGGAGATGACTAGAGCGGGTATAGTGGTTGGCCAGTTAGCCAACATCACTCTTCAGTATACACTCCTTGAGAGGATCAAGGAGGCGCAGTGGAAGGATCCCTAGTTGAGAGGGCACAGAGAGAGTGTCTTAGTCGGGACGGTTAAGGACTTCTCTATCTCGGAGATGGGATTACTGAAGTACAAAGGTCGGATCTGTATTCCAATAGATTCTGGTATTCAGCGAGAGATCTTGGATGAATCTCATACCACTCCCTATTCTTTACATCAAGGTACGACAAAGATGTACCAAGATCTGAGAGCCTTGTATGGGTGGTCAGGAATGAAGAAGGACGTGGTGGATTATGCGGCCAAGTGCTTAACTTGTCAGCAGGTAAAGGCTGAACATCAGAGGCCAGCGGGGTTATTGCAGCCTCTAGGGATTCCAGAGTGGAAGTGGGAGGATATCACCATGGACTTCATGGTTGGTTTGCCAAAGACCGTGGGACAGCATGATTCAGTATGGGTGATTGTGGATATGTATACCAAGTCCGCCCACTTTTAACCTGACAGGACGACTTATACTGTGGAGCAATATGTCGAGCTGTATGTGAGGGAAATTGTTCGACTTCATGGGGGCTCTGAGGTCGATAGTATTCGACAGAGACCCCACCTTCACCTCCAAGTTTTTGGAGAGTTTACAGAAGGCTATGGGCACGCAGTTGCAGTTTAGTACCACTTATCATCCTCAAACGGATGGACAATCTGAGAGGATGATTTAGATATTGGAGGATATGTTACAAGCTTGTGTATTGGATTTTGGAGGATCTTGGAGTAAGTATCTCCCATTGATTGAGTTTTCATATAATAACAGTTACCATGCGACTATTGGAGTGTCTCCGTATGAGATGCTATATGGGAGGAAGTGTAGATCACATTTCCATTGGAAAGAGACGGGTGAGAGGAGGTGCCTGGGTCCTAAGATGGTTCAAAAGACCAATGAGGCGATTGAAAAGATTAGAGCTCGAATGCTCGCCTCCCAGAGTCGCCAGAAGAGTTATTCGGACTTGAAACGCAGGAGCGTAGAGTTTCAAGTCGGTGACCATGTGTTCCTTAGGGTTTCACCTTTGAGAGGAGTGAAACAATTTGGTGTTCGGGGCTAGCTGAGCCCTAGCTTTGTTGGCCCCTTTGAGATTCTGGAATGGGTTGGAGAGGTAGCTTACAGATTGGCGATGCCTCCAGCTCTATCAGGGCTTTATGATGTTTTTCACATATCTATGCTCCAAAAGAATGTATCAGATTCGACTTATGTATTGAGTTATGAGAACTTGGAACTAGACCAAGATTTGTCATATGAGGAGAAGTCGGTTCAGATTCTCGACCGGAAGGATAAAGTCTTGCGGAGCAAGACCATCGCCTTGGTGAAAGTGCTGTGGAGGAACAACAAGGTTGAGGAGGCGACGTGGGAACTTGAATCAGATATGTGGGAGCGGTATCCCGAATTATTCACATAATTTCAAGGACGAAATTTCTGTAAGGAGGGGATAGTTGTAGCGTCCCACATTTGCTAATAAGGCTTAGGGCCTTGATTAGCATGTCTGGAGGGCAATAAGTGACTTATTATGTGAATTTGATGAGTATGTGATTAGAAATGCATGTTTAGGTGAATTAAATATGCATGAGGACCCCATTTGGTTATTAGGGGAATGTTTGTAATTTTAGCCCATTGAGGGCATAAATGCAATATTTGTGTATATTATGATTGTCACCACGTGTGAGTGGTGATATATTTGAGATGCACGATCCAAGACAGTCCTAGGGAGCGGTTTGGCCAGGAAGTCACAACAGGACCCGAAACCCGACTCGGGGCGAGTCAAGGGGTATTTCGGGTATTAGACATTTTACTGGGTTATCGGGTTATGAAAATAAATATTTTGAGATATATTTGAAGTTAGAACATTTAGGAGGGATTATTGGGGAGATTTACCATTTTGCCCTCGGGGACATTTTTGGTACCCCAAGCCTTGGAGGTAACTTAGGTGACTTAGGCTAAGTAAAACAAAACTTAGGAAACACTCCGAATTTGATAAACCGACCCAAACATTTTTTTTCTCTCTCTTATTTTCTCTAAACCTTACCAAGGGAAACATTGAAGATTAATCAAGGAATTTGGGCTCTAAACTTGGGGATTAGCTCAGTTTCAACTTGTGGATTCAAGCAGATGATAAGTTAAGCTTTGAACTGTGATTTTAGCCATTAGATTATGTAATTATTGACTGAGTCTTTAGCTTTCTTGAGTTTTTGAAGTTGAAGATTGAATTTGAGATTTTATGAGGTTTTGAGCTAGCTTTTTGTTAGGTTTTGTTGCTGGGACTATTCTAGAACTTCTGTGGTGATTAAATTGAGTTGGTAGAGTGATTTTGGGGTAAATTGGCTTGGTTTTAGTTGTGAAAATGGGGGATTTTTCTTGGTTCGAAGGGCCGCGCCACGACATTGTTCTTGGTGAGTCGCAGCCCTCTAGAACATTTGGGAGGCCAGGAAGAGGGGCGGGCCGTGGCGCCCTATAGGTTGGGCCACGACGCGCATAGGCTAAAATGGGAGGCTGGTTTCTGGTTGAGGCGGTCCGCGGCACAAGGCCTTGGGGCCGCAGCGCTTAGTGGTTTTTGGACTCCGAGAAGTATTTAGGCTTGGGAATCCAAAAGTTAAGGTTTGGGATGGATTTTATCACCCGGATTGATAGAATTCAAAGTCTCAGATATTAGAATTATAACCCAAAGTTATTTAATGGAATAGAACTTGATGGATGGATGCTGTTGATATGTTGTGACTAGGCTTTTAGCGAGGCACGGACTAGAGGACTGTGCTCGGGAAATCGGTGCTCGGAAAGCTCGGAACACAGGTAAGAAAACTATTGTACTTGTAGAGTAGGGTGTGGTCCTATAGTTTGTATTGCAGGTCACGGCCCCATGTGATTGTGTTGCAGGGTGCAGCCTATTAATTATGTTTGTATTAGCTTAAGTATTTGTTAAGTTTATGCTATGTGTTGCATATCTGTAAATGTATGACAAGGGCCGAGAACGGCGAAGGCCGAGAACGGCAAGGCTAAGTACAGCAAGGGGCTGGGGGCAGCGTTAAGCACGCGGAGTGCAAGTTGCCAGGGTGAGACCCCTATTGGATACCTGGGATATCCTCACGGTGTAGACCGCGAACCCAGAGCCTGGTAAGGCGCCTGGGATAGCATGGTCGTTATGTGTTTAGCCTGTTGGCAGCTTTGTTGTATGCTAATTGATAGTTGTGCATGTGTTGATTGCTTGTGTGGAGTTTTCTTACTGGGCTTCGGCTGACGGGTGCTCTATGGTGTAGATAAGGGCAAGGGAAAGGTCGATCAACCATGAGTACGGAGAGTGTGAAGCAGCGTGTACATGTTCGACCTGCTAGCTACCACTACCAGGGTATTTTTTGGGAGATGGTGTGTATTAAACCTAATTTTATCGTATAGTTGACTTTAATTATATTTTGAGTTGTAAATATTTCTAAACAGTATTTTGGGA
This sequence comes from Humulus lupulus, assembly GCF_963169125.1. NCBI lineage: Eukaryota > Viridiplantae > Streptophyta > Magnoliopsida > Rosales > Cannabaceae > Humulus > Humulus lupulus. The sequence goes on along the minus strand of NC_084794.1, from coordinate 31,182,280 downwards.
TCCCAAATGTATAACGCTATAAAATTTCAATGAATGATTACATTTTCAAATTGTATGATTTTGATTACAGTTTAGCTACACTTTTAACCTAAAACCTCGATTAGCGAGTTAATTACACGTTTGAAACTCACTTAGTAACGACTCTAAGGAAGTAGGACGTTACAAACGTAGATCTACATCAGTATATTATTTCTTGCTAGGAGGGAATTGTATAAGGTGGAGGGCATTATCCACTACTGAATCAGAGTACATTGCAGTGAAAGAATCAATAAAGGAAGCCTTATGGATTCATGGTCTATTGAAAGAAATAAATCTCAAATGCAAGGTCCCTACAGTTTATTCAGATAGTCAAAGTTGCATCCACTTGTGTAAAAATCCTGTCTTTCACGACAGAACCAAACATGTGGAGATTAATTACCATTTCATAAGAGAAAAGGTAACTCAAGGAAGATTTCTAATCGAAAAGGTTCCCACTGAGGAAAACCCAGCAGATATGAGAACAAAGATTGTGACCTTACACAAATTCAAACTCTGTATGAATTTGTTAGGGGTCGACACTGGATGATAAGAAGAAAGGGAGAGAGTGAAGACTCTTAGAGGTGTATGCATTAAGGGATCGGACTTAATCAGATAATTTGGGTGGAAATTTGTTAAAATAACAAGTCCTCTCATTAAGTCCCAACCCACTCAAACAGTTACAAAAATACAGTTACATTTGAATTTTTCAGTTACAACAACAACTTTACAGCTCAGTCAAATCTATATCGTTACTCTGTATTTTCAAAACTATATATATGTATACCTATTGTAATAAAAAAAAAAAGATACAGACAGAAAATCAATAAAAAGAAAAAGGCAAGGGAAGAAAAAGAGATATTGAGAGCTAGTCTTGGTGTTTTTAGGTTGAGAGTAGAAAAAGCCTGTAGAAAGAAAAGAAAGAGAGTTGTGAGGATTTTTGAGAGCATCTGTGTATAGAAGAAACTTGAGTGTAAACAAGAATAAGGAAGCAGATTACCTTGCCAATCCGCTGTGGCTGGAATCTCAGAAGATCTTGTAATGGTTTCATCATTATTAGTGCAGAGCTTGATCACCTCTAATGCGAGCTCAAGAGGAAGTAGCCCCAAATTTTGGTGTTGAACCTCTACAAAATCCCTGTTTGTACTCTCTAGTTTCATCTTTCTTTTTCTGTACTTTCTGACTTGAAAAACCTTTGGATAAGTTTAGTGTTTGTTTTGTGGCTAACTGAACCTATAGAGATCTTAGATCATGGGTCTTGCATGTGAACAAGGAAACTCTTCTTTTCGGGAAAAGTTGAGAACTACCCATTTTTAGGAGTAGTAAACTAAAATTAGACACTAAATATATTTAGTTGAACTTTACTCATTATTATCATGAGATTTCCCAAATTACTCTTATTTAAGCACATGGTTCTAAGTGTTGTTGTAATGTGTATTATATGTGTCATATTATAGTTAAATTATAAATGCATTCTAATTATAGTGTGTTTAAGGAGAAAAAAAAAGTATGTAATTGAAGAGGTATAATGGGTACATTAATTGAAATTTTGGATACTAAAATAAGAGTTAAAAATAGTGGGTAAAAATTAAAATAGATCATTTAAAATGGATAAGAATCTAATTTTCACCTTCTTTTCATTTCTGCAAAACAGGAAGGTAGAGGGTTAGAAAGATTTTGGGTATTCAGATTCTGAATAAAGCAAATAAACAGATCTTATTTTCAGAAAATATCTCAAAGCTTCAAAGGTAAAAAGTGACCTTAGTTGTTATTATTCTGTGTGTGAATGTGTAGGGATATATAGGTAAATTCCTACAATTAAAATTAATTAGCAATTCTTAATAACACTTATTAAATTGAATTAAAATATATAATATCTAATATTAAATTCTTTTTTCTGTTTTGAAACACCGCAAAAAGATGACATTAATAATGCTAGTGATATTTATGAAGAATGCATCATCACGTATATTGGAAGCAGCCACATCTATTTCACAAGCTTATAAATATTTTAATAACTTATTAATTATTCTACGACTATCATCATACCATGACATGTCGGCCACCAAAAATTAATATGGCTTATAATGCATTATTAATATTTTAACTTCGTTTCCTATTGTTATATATAATATATAAGGTTTATACTTTTTTGAACTCTGTGTTTTGTTCCATTACCTCTTTAGACCGTGTGTTTTGATAAATTAATTTTTGGACTCTATGTTTTGTAAAATGATTAAAATAAAAATCTAAACTTAATTTTGATAAAGAAAAAATTGAATATAACAGCACAGTTTTTAAGCAGAATGATTTTATTTTTGTTCTGGATTATTAGTTTGGTAAATTATTTGTGATTTTAGTTGAAAAAACATTGATTAAAATCAGATTTATGGTTCTATTTTAACCATTTTATAAAATATAGGATCCAAAAAATAATTTATCAAAACACAAAGTCCAAACAAGTAATAAAACAAAACACAGGATCAAAAAAAGTATAAACCCTAATATATATGAAAAATATTTACATTCAAAATATACACTTAAAACATATATATACATAATGAAGTGAGAGTTTAATCTATCGAATCATATTTATTAAAACCAAACTTATTATTTTATAAATCACTAAATAATTACATATTTTAAATATATATATCATTACTCAATATATATATACTTATATAAATATATTATATATATACTTGTATATATATTGCTATAATATTAATACAAGATAATAAATATAAAATTCGTGCACAAATATCATCCACTAAATTATGTAAATAATTTCAACAATTTATATTTTTCAAAATAGATCATATTATTTTAATTTGTGTAGTTATTAAAATGAATTATTTATCATTAATTACAAGCTAAACATTCTAGAATACTTGATAAGTAAGAACTGTAAAATTAGTTGTTTTGCACGTAGATTGCGGTGCTATAATTCTGTTTCTCATGCTTATCTAGATGGAAAAGTGGCAACTAAAACAAAAGAATGTAAAATATGTTCATAAAAAGCCAAAAGCTGTAACCACTAACCAACGTAGAGGGCGGCTCCGGCTATTATTCTCTTAATTTGTCAAACCTATCCAGAATGCTCCCTTCGTGATCACCACCTAACCTATAAAATGTAAGCTTCGATGCGATCTTTCAAATACTTTATAAATATCAATATTTATATAACATAGTAAGTTTAGTTTTAAAGTTGTAAATATTGTTTATAATTTTAATAAAAATTAATTTACTATTTTAAAAAATATATATATTAGAATGAATTATAGTTTTATAATATTAACAAATATTTATATTAATAATATCTACTTATATAACATCTAAACACAATATTGACATAAATATATATATATATATTTACATAGCTTCACAATATACATATAAAATAAAATAATATTTAAAAAGAAATTAATAATAAAAATAAAATAAGAATAAAAAAAGTCATAATGTAGACAGTAGTATACATGCATCAACGATTTTTAGTTTCTACTATATCTCACAATGACCTTTGGTGAATTTGATGAAGATAAATAGCTCCAATCACTTAATAAAAAAATAAACTATCACACAAATTTATAAGATAAAATAAATAATATATATATTTATTATTTTATTTTTTGGTAAATTAGCAGCTTTGAATTACTACAAAAAAAAAACAATTACAAATAAAAGGCAAAAGCCCAACAATTAATTACAAGCTCTTAAGAGAGCCTCCACCCAATCTTGATCTAACCTATTGAATTTGGCTAAATACATGTACTGTAATCTCACACACACAGCATGTATAATATGATTTACAATAGTATCAATTGAGGGAAGATTTTGATCCCAAAAAGCACTATTTCGACTCTGCCAAATGAAATAAACTATAGCAGAAACAATAGTGAAACACAATTTTCCTTCTTCCTTGCGCCAACTTCTTTTTCACCAGCCACTTCAAAAGGCCCTTAAGATCATTCCCCTTGTACAAAATACCACTTAAATTCATAACTTCTACCAGAATTTTTGAACTAAAACAGCAAGAGAAAAATATATGAGAGTGAGATTCATCATTAGTCCCACAAAGTAGGCAAGAAATGTGCTGAATTTTCCCAAATCTCTGTAAACGATCTCTTGTAGGTAGTCTATCAAGCAAGGCTAACCAAATTATAACTCTATGTTTGGGAAAACAAACTCTATCCCAAATCATAGCAAAATTCCATTTGCCAAAAGAACAGTCTGCAATTTATAACAAAAAGAAGATATAGAGAACTTAAATTCTAAAACTCATTGAGAGAAAAAACTGCTTTGAATTTATTTTCACTTGAACTATTCGCTTCCAATACCAGTTAGCATCTAGGGATGGTTCATTGTTGTAATGCCCTAAAATCTCTAATGCAATTTAATGGTTGGATTAGTAGGCCGGGAGGGCCATATTTGTTTTATTATACCATTAAATGATTATATGCATATTTATGTGAATTATATTATAATAAGATGGTTGAATGCATGCATGTGGGTCCGCATTTCATTATAAGGGCATTTTGGTGATTTGGCCCGTTGAGAGCATATTTGTATATTTTGGTGCATGTTGTGATTTATGGATGAGATCTCATTATTATGTGGATATATTCGAGCTATTCAGCATGAGACGATCTTAGGTTGCAAGTTAGCAATTTTGTCATAACAACGTCAATTATTTGAGGATATATTGGGAGTTAGTGAGATCAGGAGGAAATTCAGGGAGTTTTGACTATTTTGTCCCCAGGGGCGATTTTGGGACCCCGAACATTAGGATTTATTTGAGGTTACTTAAGCTTGAAGTAGCCTGTCAGAAAGAAGACTACGTTCAAACACTTTGACTCTCTCTCCTGTTATTCTTTTTTTACCGTTCGTCGCAATTTCGAAGGAAACATGGGTTTTAAGAGTCGGAATCAAGTGAGGATCGAGGCATAGCGATCCTAGGAAAGATTAGAAGCTTCTTGACCGAAGGATTTAGCGAGAAACAACCTAATCAAAGGTAATCTAAGCTTTAAGTTTTGAGTTTTAGAGTTTCTAATCTTTGATTTGGATTTTGTGTGTTGATGAATCTTTGATTTGTTTGAGCCTCAAGATTTGATGATTTTGGATCATTGGGATGTTTGAGAACTTTGATTTTGGATTTGGAGATGTTTAAGTAGGTTTTTGGAAGGATTAAAAGGTGGAAAATCGGGGTTATGGCTGAATCTCCAGGTGGGGTCGCGGCCCTGTTCTTGGGCGCTGCGACCTGAGCATGGTACAGATGGGCAGTGGAGTTGAGGGGTCTGGGGGCCCTAATTCCACCAAACGGGGTGGTGGAATTGAACCCCGAACTCCCGGGAAAATACCCTTGAAAATAACCCAAAAACCCTTTTCTGGAAATAGGGTAGCGCTACAGCGCTACAAGCAGAGGCAAAGGCGCTAGGAAACACAAGCCTAGCGCTGTAGCGCCAAAAGGCTAGCGCTACAGCGCTAGTCACAGACCAGCAACACTCTGTTTTTCTTCCTTCGATTTTCCTCGAACCAAAACCTCTTGGAACCCTTACAAACCTCAACTACACACCAAATTGAGTCTACCACCACCTATATCTCACCCCAGACAACTCAATAGCACAAGACTTAACCACATGCATCATCAAACCAAGAAAATAAACATTCAACCCAAGAACTCAAGAATTCAACCAGAAACTTAGAAACTTAGAACTTCAAAGCCAGAATTTGTTACCTTCTATGGAGAATTTTGACCTTAAGTTATCTCTAGCATCCAACCAGCCTCAAGCCCTTCAACTCCTCAAGCTTATTTCCCTTTATTCCATCCAAAACTCAAGCTTAGAAACCATCTCAATAAAACTCAGAAAAACACATCAGGAAATCTTGAAACTTACCTCAATTTGAGTGGCTATTCCCTGCTAACTCTTTTAGCTTCACCAAAGTCTTTACCCTAAGCTCCAACCTGAGCCTACTCTAGGATTCCAGCTCCAAAACTCACAAAGAATGGTGAGATATGGCCAAACCGACAGAGAGAGAGAGATTCCCCTGTTTTTCCTTCTTTCTTTCCTTCTCTTCTCTTTTTTTAACTTCTGAAACTTTCAACAGCCTCCACTAAAACTAAAGAAAAAATAACACTTATCTATTTCCAATCAAATGACCCTTTTGCCCTCCCATTAATTCCTAAGTCTTAAAACACATCAAGGGCATTTTAGTCACTTACTTCCAATTCCCGCTAATTCCTTGAGTGTCCCTAGTAATTTCCACTTACATCTCGATACTTAACTAATCACCAAATATTTTCCTCAATAATAAATAGTCTCCAGTATATTATCTAAATTCCCATAAATACCCCCAGACTTACCCCGAGCCGGGTATAAATCCCCGCTGTGACTTTCCCGCTAAACCGCTTGCTAGGATCGCATCGAGTCACAAGCTACAAGTATATCCACATAATAATGTGGTATCAACAATTTATCACAAATATTTACATTTATGCCCTCAACGGGCCAACATTGCAAATATGCCCCTATAACCTAATCAGGGCCTACATGCATACTAATACACATAGGCATGCATCACATTAATCAAAATAATCATATAAGCATGCATATGCACCATTATCATGCATTTCAACATTAATTCACATAACTTCCAATTGTGCCCTCCCGGCACACTAGCCTTATTAGTAACTTTGGGTCATTACACTCAGCCTCCTTATCCACTTTGATCAAGATCCTTGATAAATACTCCATTCCTATAACAAACAGGAGGGGGGAAATTGGGTTGCCTTGTTTTAAACCTTGCTTAGATTAGAGGTAATCATGAAGAGCACCATTGATGGAGAAGGAAAACCAAGGAGTAGTAACACAGTCCATGATAAGATTCACAATTTTTTGAGGAAATTTTAGAGCTTTTAGCATCTCACGAAGAAAATCTCAGTCAAGTGTATCATAAGCTTTTTGAAGGTCAATCTTGAACAAACAAGTTGACTTTGCACTTCTTCTATTATAGCCCTGAACCATGTCTTGAAAAATCATAATATTATGAGCAATTTGCCTTCCTTTAAAAAAACCACTTTGATTCTTTGAAATGATTCCTGTAAGAACTTCCCGTAATCTCTTGCAAATCATTTTAGAAGTTATTTTATAGATCACATTGCAGCAAGCAATGGGTCTATAATCATTCACAGATTCTGGGCAAATCGATTTAGGAATCAAAGTCATTGTTGTAGCATTAATCTCTTTAAGTAATCTTCTTGAGTTCAAAAATGACAGAACTGCTACAGTTAATTCACTTCCCGTTATCTCCCATGTATCTTTAAAGAAAGCACTACTAAAACCATCAGGTCCCTGTGCTTTATCATCAGGAATGGATTGCAGTGCATCTTTCACCTCTTCTTTAGTATAATCTTGCAATAACCAATTAGATTGTCTTTGAGTCACCATTGGTCCTTCTTGAACAATTCTCTTGTGAACTCTAGTTCTAGTAGTACCACAAGATCCCAACAAATTGTGATAAAATTCCAAAAAAGCTTTGATAGCACCCTCTTCATCATCAATCCATCTTCCATTTTGATCTTTGATAGAGTAAATTGTGTTATGCTACCTCCTTCTTTTCAGACTCGCATGAAAAACTTTAGTATTATCATCTCCATTTGTTATCCAAGCTACCTTTGCTTTTTGGCTAAGATAACTAATATAATTCCTGTGAGACTCTCCATACAAATGTCGAGCTCTAATTTCTGCCTCTATTAACTGTGCGTTTCCAGGGTTTTGTTACAAGCTTTGTTGACTCTTGATCATATGTTGATAGCTTACTTGATCCTAAGTCTCCATATTTCCCCTGCCTTCTCTGTTCAACACTTTTAAACCAATTTTGAGCTGCTTCAAGTGGGAAACAAGACAATACATAGGAGTACCAGCTATCTTCATTCCAATTCTTATTCACAGTATCAATAAAACCATCCAAGTTTTTCCAAAAATTAAAGTATCTGAAAGGCTTTTTACCATTTTGCATATTCGAGTAAATAGAAAGAAGGTCAGGAGAATGATCAAACTCACCTTCAGGGAAGAAAGTGACCTCATCTGTAGTATATTTGTCCAGCCACTTATGATTCGCTAAAAATCTATCCAATTTTGCATAAACCCGATCTTTGCCTTCTTGCTTATTATTCCAAGTAAAGAAGTTGCCATTGAATTTGATATCTTCTAAACCACAATCTGTTATACAATTTTGAAATGGAATCATCTCATTGGCATTACCCCTGTATTCAAGCCATTCCTTTATGTTCAATACTGAATTAAAGTCCCCTCCAACTATCCAAGGTAAATTCAGACCTTTTGACAATTGGACAAGATCTTTCCACAATTGCTCTCTTCCTTTACTATCATTAACTACATAAACCACTGTTAAAGCAAAAAAGTCCCCTATTTTCGGCTTTAATTCACAGTGAATATACTGACTAGTACCTCCTTTTATATCAACATCAAAACTATTAGGATTCCATGCTATGACAATCCGCCCATTAGGATGATGAGACAAATTATTAGTAAAACACCAGCCCTGAAACATGTTTTGGTATAAGGCTCCCATTATACGAGCCTTAACCTTTGTCTCAAGGAGCCCAACAAATCCTATTTTTTTGTTGTTAATCATCTTCATAACAACATTTTGCTTAGATGATTTGTTGATGCCCCTTACATTCCAAATGAAAATTTTATCCATCTATTGGTGGAGGATCTCCCCCGCCATCAATAATGGACCTCATCTCACATAAAACCACTCCGACCTGCACTTCATTAACAGAAACATCCTCTAACACCTCAAAAGAGATCCTAATATACACTTTGGGTAAGCTAGCTATCACAACCTTCTTCCCTTTTACTTCCTGGAAATCTTGAGTATTTTCTGTGACAGCTTTTGCTATCGGTTCACTCTGAACCCCTGATGCCTCCTTTGGTTTCCATAGCTTCCTACTTTGTTCCACCATTTTCACTTTCTTACACACAATACTAGTGTGACCAATGCCCTTACAAATCTCACATTTGTCGGGCTTCCATTCATAAGAGACTTCAATATAAACCATCTACCCTTTTTCATCTTCAAATTTTAACTCAGTTGGAAATCCTTTCAAAACATCCATCTCTATTAGAACTCGAGCAAATTGAAGCTTATCCTCTATTCATTGTAGCCTGGTCTTGCTTGATCATTCTCCCTAAGCTGCTTACAATTTTTGCCAGACCTCTCTCCCTAGTATTTTAATTCTAGTTGTCTCAATTGAACCCAAAAATAATAAATAAAAATAAACTTAAACAAAAATAATAAATTAATTAATTAAAATATAATATTTTAAAGAAATTTTATTATAAATTAAATAATTAAATCATATTCATTTAAAAAATATTAAATGCATACATATCATTTTTTTTATCTTATAAATTTGTAAGATAGTTTATTTTTTATCAAGTGATTGGAGCTATTTTTCTTCATCAAATTCACCAAAGGACATTGTGAGATACATTAGAAACTGAAAATAGTTGATGCATATATACTACTGTCTATACTATGACTTTTTTCTATTCTTATTTGATTTTAATTATTAATTTCTTTTTAAATATTATTGTATTTTATATATATGTCATAGCCATGTAAATATATATCTATGTAAATGTTGTGTTTAGATATCATATATGTAGAGATTATTGATATAAATATTTATATATATTATAGAACTATAATTCATTCTATCATAGAAATATTTATATATATTATAAAACTATAATTTATTTTATCATATATATATATATTTTAACTAGTTTTTGTTAAAATTATAGACGATGTTTACAACTTTAAAACCAAGCAAACGTCCATTGAACGTTGTTTCTACCTAATATATAAATATATATCTAGGACGAAACACAAATATAAATAGGAATCAATAGATAATATTTATTACAATGTAATGAATATTTATTTATTTATTTATAAATAATTATACTTAAGTTAAAATTCTAAAATAAATTTGATATATTAAATAAATAAAAAAATATTTATTTTTTTTAGAATAAATAATATTTTTTCCCATCGAACTATGATCGATTCAAATCGTACCCCCGAATGATTTGTGATGTTAAAAATTTCTCAAACTTTGTCTTTTCTTTTCTTTTACAATATAAAATAAATCCATTTTAAAATGAAAATTAAAAATAAATCTGAAAACTAAGTTTTTCCCCATTTGTCCCTGTCCTCCTCTTCTTCTTCACTAGATTTTCTCCATCCTTCTCAACTACTCTAGGTTCTACAATAATTAGATAGAAGGCCACAGAAGAAAAAAAACAGAGATGATTAGATTTTCTTAATCTTTTAAAATGATTTTTTAAGGTTTTAATTATCTTTCTAAAGTTTTTTTTTTAATGAAATGAGCACAATTTGGTAGTGGTCAAAGTTCTGTGACAAAATTACTAATTATTCTACACGTGGCATTGCCACATTAGTGGCCAAAATGTCACGTCATATTCCATTAGCCACCTAGACGAAATCTAACATAAATCCCACACTTCAATAACGTGTATAGTTCAGGGAAAATTTTTTATACCACGAATCATTAAAGGGGCACAATTTGAATCGGTCATAGCTTGGGAGGCAAAAATACTATTTATTTCTTTGATTTATTATATTAAAAATATAAAATAAAGTTTCTAATAAAAATACAAAACAAAGTAAACAAAAATATCAACTAAATCTCATAAGGTTTATAATAACTGCCTTCCATATCAATTATTGATGGACATGGAAATAACACGTTGGTCGAAAAACTGACAAAATAATTACTAATCATGTGTTGTGCAAAAGTTATCGATTAGACCATCTGTTTTGTTAAATGAAAATTCGGACCCTACGTTTTGAAAAATGAAACAAAATAATACCCTCGGCCTGATTTTGATCAAAAATTTTTAAAATATGACTAAAATAACCTATTTTTATTAAATTAAGAGCTAATTAAATAATTGAAAATAGATTTTAAAATAAAAATATTTAAAAAAACTCTTTAAAAAAAGTTAAAATGATTAAAAAAAATAAGGTTTTCTCTTCTCTCTTTCTCCTCCCTATTCTATCTTCCTTTTTTTCTCTCTCTTTCCTTCTTGTCGTTGTCGAATCTGATATCGAGAGCATTCCTTTCCTTACTCTTCTTCTTCTTCTTTCACTTTCTTTCTGTAGGTGACGAGCCATTGCAACTAGTTGGGCATGGGCGCAGATGGGTTCAGTCAAAGGTGGCTAATGAGCGAAGGGAATAGGCAGAGGGGCTGACGAACAATGAAATTAGATCCGTAAAGTGAGATTCGAAAAATGGATCGCGTGGTTCGCTAGATGAGTTGGTGTAACGCCCTAATTTCTCATAATATTATCGAGAACACGGTGTTGGATCATAAACATAAGTATTCCTCCTTTATTTAAGAAAATCATAATAAGCAAAGGGATCCCTTTGCTTATTATGATTTTCTTAAATAAAGAAGCAATATTTATGTTTATGATCCAACAATGTGTTCTCAATAATATTATTTGAAATTAGGGCGTTACAAGTGGTACCAGAGCCATGACTATATTTGTCTTGAACGTTCTCACGAAATACATACGACAACTACAAATGACCAACTCGCTACCAAGTAATAATACACATTTTTTTTCGAAATATGTTTGTAATGTTTCTCTTGTGTTATTTTCAGAATTTAGCTCAATGGAGTCAAGTGTGGTTAGAAAAGTTAAAGCAATAAGAAGAATTCCAGACCCTGAATATGATAATGAGTTCGAGAGAGTGTTTCTTAGAATCAACCGAATTCACAAAGAGATAGAAAAGATTATCGATAGTCATACAGCCTTTTTAAAATCACATGAGAAGTTCATAGTTCTCATGAACTCGGTTAAACTATCGCTAGCGAAACTAAGTTTAAAGATAGTATGGAACGATGTGTGTATTTGACAAAAGTGTACCAATCGATGATAATTATGACATATTTATGGACAATTTTTCTCAAAATTTTAGAATTATTGAAGATATCAATTTACCAAATGGGGAGATAGGTGAATGAGTACACCAATTAGCAAATAATCTTAGGGAAGGGTTTCATAGTGATCTTCCTTTCACTTCAAGATTTATCTATACCCAAGATGATTATAAAGACTTCACTCAGGATATATTAGAAGAGGGGTCCAATGTGGAGGATTAGAAGAATATAAGTGCATGATCGTTAGCTTATTTTAGTTTAGAACTCTACTAATTTGTAAATAAATTTTTATATTTCAATAAAAAAATATATTTCTTTGATTTATTATTTAAATGATATTTTTTAGTAAATATTAAGATATTTTGAGTTTAATTGAAAGTGTAAAGTTTAAATTCTTCTCTTATGGGTTAGCCCATTTGTGAAGGCCCATTTGCTTTGCATTATTAGATTGGATCTAATTAAAATGAATAACAATTAATAAAGCAAGGGTTCAAATTTCTGTCTTTTGGGTTCAAGTGGAAGTTAAGGGGTCTTAGTAGTGGGTACGATATACTGAACTCAACCCTCCTTCATGGAAGATTCAATTGTTAAGGCCCATTTACCTGAGTTTGTGTAATGCCCTACTACCCAGGGACCGTTACAATGTGCATTTTAAACAGTGCTAAACTCACTAATCGAGTCATTTGGCCATAATCGTGTAACTAAGTATGATTAGTGGTTAAGGGTTAAAAATTTTGGTTAAGATACAACGTTTCACTAAAACGCTTACTATATACATTGGGATCCCAAAAAAATATAGTTTAAAGGTTAATTATAACAAAATATTTAAAACCAGCCGACCTAAGTGGAAAAATATGGTTTAACCCTAGTTCCTCTTTAAACCCTCGACCGTGGCGGTCGAGCAGCCGCATATGTACACATCGTCACCAAAGCTCTCCAACTTAAGGATTGTCCAGCTTTCTTTTACCTTTACCTGCACCACATAGCACCCGTGAGCCGAAACTCGGCAAGAAAACTCAATATGCTCATGAACAGTAATAACATGTTACTAAATCATAATAGGCATGCCTAGCAGTAATAACCCTACTCAAGCATGCAAGCAGGTACAAATAAATATTTGTGGAGTCCTGCGCTCTGAGTAGATGACTAATAAGTCTCTCGCTCTGAGGTAGATGACTAATAAATCTCTCTTTGAGGTAAATGAATAATAAGTCTCTCTGAATAGTTGACTAATAAGTCACTCTGAATATTGAATAATAAGTCACTCTGAATAGTTGACTAATAAGTCACTCTAAATAGTCGATTAATAAGTCACTCTGAATAGTTGACTAGTAAGTCACTCTCTAAATAGATGAGTAATAAGTATATTTCTGTATAGATGAATAATAAGTCTATCTCTGTTAGATGACTGATAAGTCTATCTCGATTAGATGATTGATAAGTCTCTCTCGGTTAGATGACTGATAAGTCTATCTCGATCAGATGACTGATAAGTCTGTCTCGGTCAGATGACAGATAAGTCTATCTCAGTCAAATGACTGATAAGTATATCTCGGTCAGATGACCGACAAGTCTATCTATGCGTAGAGAACTGATAAGTCTATCTCTGAGGTCCCATACCCTCCTAGCCTTTTGGCTCCGGCTCTAAATAACTTGCCTTTAAACTAGACAAGCGCTTTTAGTTTTCATCAAACTTAAGGTCGGTCAAGCATTTCATGCTTCTTATGATAATGCTTATGTCGATTAAATCTAATATTTTCGGCTTGCGTTAAACACGCTAATACCGTTCTTGAATCATAAGCCAATACCATACGACCAGTGCTCAATACTACTGCCGAACTTGACTAATGGGTCACAACTTCACACTTAATACTGATAACATTGCCAATTCTGACTAATAAGTCAGTACCATTCACAGATAGAAAATTTCCAAGTATTTGATATGCATTCCTGATATACAAATAGAGCATTCAACATGCTACATCAAAAACCATGCATATCGCATATGGGGTGCAGTTTTCTTACCTCTGGTTCGAGCGAGAAATATGTTAAGAACGACCCTTGAGAACGATCAATACTTTAATCCCTTAGCGTTCACCTAGTCATAACCAAATATTGAATCCAATTAATGAAATCAACAATAAAAGGTTCTTGACCTAAACCTCACTCTCGGGACCTCGAATCATACCCAAACGGTTAGTAGATTTGATCCCGAGCCTTAGGAATTGAAACCCCGAGCCAAAAGCCCTCAAAAGTGCCCAAAATATGAACCAGGAAAAGTAGGGTAGCGCTACAGCACTACCCCTCTAGCGCCCTAGTGCTACAACCAGAGATGTCTGGTCCTGGACAGCGCTGTAGCGCCTTCCCTTGGGCGCTATAGCGCTAGGACCAGGCTGAAACAACCCGGTTCTGCCTCCTTCGAGTTTTCCATTTCCAAACTTCAAAACCTGCTTCCCAACCTCATTCAAACTTCCAAATGAACCAAAATATCTACTCTACATGTCCTAGGCATCATAACCCAAGCAACCTTTGCCAAAAATATCCATCAATTCTCATTATCCCAATCAAAATCCCAACTGAACATCAAAAGGAAAAACAGAGCAAGAACCAGAGTTTTAATGGCTAGAAACTTACCTCAAGCTCAGAATCACACCCTTTTTAATGGTAGAACATAACCCTAGACCATCAAGGTTCAACTCCCTAGCTTGGTTCCTCAAATAGAGCTAAAAAATTCAAAGAGAAAATAAGGGAAGAAGATGATCGGGAGAAGAAAGGAAGACACTCTGTTTTCTTAAGCTTTCTACAACTTCTTGGTTAATTTATATCCTTAAGGTCAAAAGACCAAAATGCCCCTAGGTCATTTAAAGTCCTCGTAAGGCCACCAAGGGTAAAACCGTCCTTTCCCATCTATCTCATTAATTATAATTAACACCCTCCAATTCTCGTTATTCTCAATATTCTCAAATGCTAACAAATCATATCCCATTACCCTTTCATTCCCGGTAATGTTCTAATCACCAAATTACCCCGAGACTCACCATAAGCCCTGAAATTAACCCCATTATGACCAAACCGATAACTGGCATTCAAAGATCGTCTCATGCCGAATGGCTCGAACAAATTCACATTATGATGTGACCTTATTCAAAATTCACCAAAATGCATGAAAATATACAAATGTGCCCTCAACGGACCAAATTACCAAAATGCCTTTATAATGAAAAGTGAACCCATATGCATGCATTTATCATCATACAATAATATAACTCGCATAAACATGCATGTAATCATTTAATGGCATAATAAATCAATTATGGCCCTCCCGGCCTCCTAATCAAGGTCCTAAAACTTATTAGGAAATTTGGTTCATTACAGTTTGACTTAATTGTAATAGGGTAGTTTTTTAGTAGATAGATTGACCTAATAGATAGTAGTATAATAGGCTAAGTTATAATGTCTGCTTGTTTTGTCTAGTTTTTATAAATATTCCCTTTTGGGGAACATAATAAACTATGGACCAGGAACCTAGAAGATCAGTGAGACTTAATGGCCGAGGTTGAGGCCGAGAAAGAGGCCAAAGAAGAGGACAATGGCGAGGAAGAGGAGTAGCCGCCACGCCTAGATATGAAGAATTTCCAAACATGCCAGCAGCATCAGAAGTGCCAGAAGCACCTAATGAAGCGGAAGAGCCAACAGCTGTTGCTGCTTGAGAAAACTTGGAAAGAGAGAATGCCCATCTTAGGGCAGAGTTAAGGAGGAAAGAAGAAAAATTCCAAATAAACCAAGGACAACAACAACAAGTGGCGCAACAAGTCATTCCTTTAGCACAATTATTACAGTTGGCAGAACCTCGCTACGAGGCAGTAAATGAAAGCTTTAGGAATCAGCAACCACCAAACTTCGAGGGCGGATCAGACCCAATAGAAGCAGAAGAATGGCTTCGCTCAGTAAAATCTATCTTAGAACACATGTGATTGAAGAACGAGGACCAAATCTCGCATGCCTTGAGTTTACTCAAGAGAGACACCCGCATCTGGTGGGATATAGTGAAGCAAACTCAAGATGTGAACATTATGACATGGGATGAGTTTATCCAAGTGTTCAACAAGAAGTATTACAGTCCTGCGATTCTAGCCACAAAGGTGGACGAATTCATCACGCTTACTCAAGGGAATTCGACTGTGGAAAAGTATCCAAGAAGTTTGATAGGTTGGCTAAGTTCGTGGCAGACATGGTACCCACTGAGATGCTAAAAATTCAAAGATTCCTGAAGGGACTGAAACCTATGATATCCCGTGACGTAAAGTTGATTCGGGAAATAACTACTTATGCAGAAACTTTAGAGATAGCTTTAGAAGCGAAGCAGGTAGAGGAAAGGATCTGGAAAGAAAGTGCAGCCAGAAGGGACACCAAAAAGAATAACCACGAACAAAACCACAAGAGGAGACATGATGGTGGTTAAAACCAAAAGGATGACAAGAAAGGGAAGACTACATCGGAAGGCAATGGAAACAAAAAGCCTTACGTAGAATATCCCCAATGCCAAATCTGCAAGAGAAAACATTCAGGAGAATGCTGATATAAGACAAAAGGCTGCTTCAATTGTGGAGAATATCCCCAATGTCATCTTAAAAAGTACTGCCCAAAATTAAGGAACCAGAAGAAGGATGAGAAACTAGTACCAGCCAGAGTTTTCACTTTTACAAGAGGTGAGGCAGAAACTAGCAATACAACAATATCATGTCAGATCACTGTCTCTGGAAAGCCATGTAATGTTTTATTCGATTCAGGAGCTACACATTCTTTTGTCTCTATGAATATGATTGATAGCTTAGATAAACCATGCGAACTTTTTAGAGATAAGTTTGTCACGGAGTTACGCTCGGGGGAAAGAATGCTACCTAGTAGAGGGGTACGTAGAATTGTAGTTAGAATCGAAGGAAGAGAATTACCAGTAGATTTGATCGAGTTAGACCTTATGGATTATGGTGAAATATTAGGGAACCGATAGACTGTAAGGGTAAGACAGTCAACTTTCAAACAGATGACGGAGAACAGTTCGCCTTCAAAGGAGAAGTTTTTCGAACTCGCATACCAATAGTCTCATCTCTCAAAGCTCAACGGTTAATCTATAGCAGTTGTCAGAAATTTCTAGCCAGCATGGTGGACAAGTCGCGATAGACGCAGCTTGAACCAAAAGACGTACATATTGTATGTGAATTTCCCAAGGTGTTTCCAGAAGATTTACCGGGATTACCTCCGAGTAGGGAAATCGAGTTTGAAATAGAATTGGCACCAAAGATGGCACCAGTCTCAAAATCTCCCTATAAAATGGAACCTACCGAGCTAAAGGACTTAATGATACAACTGCAGGAGCTATTAGACAAAGGTTTCATCCAAACAAGTTATTCGCCTTGGGGTGCACTAATTCTTTTTGTCAAGAAAAAGGATAGGAGCATGACGATGTGCATTGACTATCGAGAACTAAATAAAGTGACGATCAAGAACAAATATCATTTGCCCCGAATAGACGATCTTTTTGATCAACTACAAGGATCTACGGTGTTCTCAAAGATAGATTTGCGGTTAGGGTATCATCAGCTAAAGGTACGAGAAGAAGATATGCCAAAAACGACTTTTTGAACCAAATATGGACACTACGAGCTTTTAGTAATGTCTTTTGGCTTAACGAACGCACCAGCCGCATTCATGAATCTTATGAACCTAGTATTTAAGGACTATTTGGATAAGTTCGTTGTGGTGTTTATAGATGACATATTGATCTACTCAGATACGAAAGTCGAGCATGAAGAGCACCTACGAATGATGTTGGAATGAGTAAAAAATCACTAGCTATACGCTAATTTTAAGAAATGTGAATTCTGGCTAGAGAAAGTGGCATTTCTAGGACACATTGTGTCTAAAAATGGCGTAGAAGAGGATCCAGCCAAGACAAAAGCAGTGAAGGACTGGCCCAAACCCAAGAGTGTTGTAACGCCCTGGTTACTCCAAGACTGTTACTGTGATCTTTGAACTGTGCGTAACTCGCTAATCGAGTTCTTTGGTTATAAACGTGCATCTAGGTGTCATTAATAGGTTAAGGTGAAAAACCAATCAAAAGGAAAGGATATATTTTATTTGAAACATAAAACTGTTCATGGGCCCAATAAAACATTTACACGTTATTTACAATCCAAAATGGTCATTACAGTTTAAAATTTACAACCCGCCGACCTAAGCGGCAAAAATAGGGCAAACCCCCTAGTTCCTCTGAGAAACTCCTTGGCCGTGGTGGTCAAGCGGCCGCATATGTACACATCACCACCTAAGATCTCCACTCAAGGCTGGGTGAGCTTTTATTTTCCTTTACCTGCACCACATAGCACCCATGAGCCAAAGTCCAGCAAGAAAACTCAATATTGCATATAAATATTGTCAAATGATTATCATTATAATCATACAGAGCTTATAATCTTGAACAGATGAGTGAATATTAGTGGTTACGTTAACCATGAAGGAGCGTATAGCTCTAATTAGATGAGTGACTTTACACTTGAGGTTCTGGTAACCCCTAATGAGTGACTGACGAGCAAGTCACTACGGGGCTCGACACCCATAGCCATGTGACAATTCAGTCACTTGGACCTTCTGGCCTGACTCCAATCAAATGAGTGACTGCTGGGTGAGTCACTTCGGGCTCAACACCCATAGCCATGTGACTAAATTGTCACTGGGGCTCTCTGGCCCTGGCTCTAAGTGACTAGCCTTAGGCTAGACAAGCGCTTTTAGTTTTCATCAAACTTGAGGTTGGTCCAGCATTAATGCTCATTTGAGTCATTCAATGCAGATGTCAATTAGATCTAATCTTTATCAGCTTGCGTTAAACACGCTAAGATTGTTCTTGATTTATTAGTCAATACCATGTGACCAATGCTCAGTACTACTATCGAACTTGACTAATGAGTCACAACTTCACAGTTAACACTGACACCATTGCCAATTTTGATTATTTAGTCAGTGCCATGCACAAGTGAGCAAGATTTTCTAAGCATTCGATATGCAATCAATGTCCACATTTAAACATTCAACATGCCTCAAGAATAATCATGCATGTCACATATGGGGTGCAGTTTTCTTACCTCTAGTTTGAGCGAGAATTAATAAAAGAACGACCCTTGAGAACGATCAATCTTTTAGATCCTTGATGGTTACCTAGTCATAATCAATTATGGGATTCCATCAATAAAATGAGTCACAAAAGGTTCCCATACCAAAATCTAGCCTTCGAGACATCGAATCCTACTAAACCAAGTAGTAGGATCGATCTCGAGGCCTAAGGTTTGAATCCCTAAGCCAAAAACACAATTTGGGCCAAAATGCCACTAAGGGCTGCAACCCTCCCTCACCATGCCGCGGCCCGCCTCCTCAACCAGAAGCGGCTCCCTTCCATTTTCCCCAACACGGGCCGCAGCCCTCCTTCTCCATGTCGCGGCCCAACGTCCTAGTAGCTTCTCCCTTCCTCTTCAATGAGCTTGGGCCGCAGCGCTCTAGAACAAAGTCGCGGCCCCACCTGAAACTCAGCCAAAAACCCCTGTTTTTACCCTTTGAACGCATTTCAAAACCTCATTAAAATTCTCCCTATATCACAAAGCAAAGCCACCAACTATTACCACAACTTATCTGCCATATAAGCATCAAAACCTAAGCCCTACACCAATCAAAACTTCATTAAATTCTCCATTTTAATGATCAATACTCCAAACCTTAAAACCAGCACAAAAATAGGGCAAGGCACTATAAAATGGAACTAGAACCTTATCTCAAGCTTGAATTGAAACCTCTTCAATGGCTGAACACTAACCTAAGACCTCAAGCTTTAAACTCCAAGTTTGAATCCCCAAATTTGCTTCAAAATTCAAAGGAAGGAGAAGAGAAATGGCGAGGATCGTGAGGAAGGAAACAAGGCTCTCTTTTGGTTCTGTTTCTACAGCCATCAACCTTTATATGGCCTAGGTCAAAAGACTAAAATACCCTTCATGCTAAAATCCTCTCTTAACAACCCCCAAGGGCAAAACTATCCTTTCCCACCTATCTCGTTAATCATAATTAACATTCTTCAATTCCCGCTATTCTCAAATACCAATAAAATCATATCCCATTACCCATTTAATTCTTGATAATGCTCTAATCATCAAACCACCCCGAGACGCACCCCGAGCCCCGAGCTTAAACCTGTTATGACCAAACCGATAATTTGAATTCAAAGATTGTCTCATGCCGAATAGCTCAAACAAATCCACATTATAATGTGGTCTCAGCAACAGTTCACTGACATGCATACAAATATACAATTATGCCCTCAACAGCCAAATTACCAAAATACCCCTGAGATGAAATGTGGACCCACATGCATGCATTTAACATCATATTATAATATAATTCACATAAACATGCACGTAATAGTTTAATGACATAATAAATCAGTTATGGCCCTCCTGACCTACTAATCCGACCCTTAAACCTCATTAATGATTTCGGGGTATTACAAGTGCCACTGAGGTGAGAAGTTTTCTGGGCTTGGCGGGATATTATAGACGATTTGTTGAAGGGTTCTCCAAAACAGCTACACCCTGAACGAGTAAAGGAAATCCTTTTAAAAGCAGTTATTCAAGCTATGCCTACATATCTCTTGTCATGCTTTAAAATTCCAGAAGGGTTATGTCAAAAGATTGAAGGGTTATTAGCATGATATTGGTGGGGGTCTTTTCAATCAAAAAGGAAAATTCATTGGAGGGCTTGGCATAAAATGTGTTAACCAAAATATGAGGGAGGCTTAGGATTCAGAATGTTTGTCCAATATAATCAAGCTCTATTAGCTAAACAAGCATGGCGTATACTAATGAACCCATCATCTCTTATTACGCAAGTGTGGAGGGCCATATATTTCCATCATACAAGCTTCTTGGAATCTAGGTAGGTAATTATCCGACAATGATTTGGCATAGTATTCTATGGGGAAGAGATTAACTTATCAAAGGCATAAAAAGAAGAATAGGGAATGGAAGAAACACTAAGGCTTTTAACAGTTGTTGGATCCTAAGACCACCCTCTTTCCTACTAATTTCTAGAGGAACAACTGAGGATATGATGGTTTCCCAGCTCATGGAATCCCTTGGGTTATGGAATAAAATCTGATTCAACAATGTTTTGATACCTCTGATTTACAGCTTATCTGATTCAACAATGTTTTGATACCTCTGATTTACAGCTTATCTTATCCATCACCATTACCCCATTTGAACATGCTGATTCATGGCTATGGCACTATACCAATCATGGAAGTTATTCTATTAAAAATGGATATAACCTAGTTGTACAAAATTATAGGTCTCTTCCCTCCTAGTCCACTGAAGCTTTTTCGATATGGTGGAAATATTTATGGGCAATTAAAATCCCAAGGAAAATATTACATTTCAGATGGACAGGTTATCATGAAATTTTACCTACACTTAGTGGACTTTATCATCGAAATATATCTTCCCACAACAATTGTCCATTCTGTGGCTATGGGGAAGACTCTAATGCACATTCAGTTTTCTGGTGCCCTTTCTCACAAGGTATATGGAAGCTTTTGGAGTACCATTTCCTCTTAAATAAAAAAGAAGATATATCGTTCAAATGTGTTTTATTATATGCTTCTAAAATTTTAGAAAAAAATTCATTTGAAAAGATGCTAATTGTGGCTTAGATTGTTTGGTTTGAAAGAAATAAGAAAACACATAATCAGCATGTAAGAACACCACAACAAGTGTTGATTTGGCTATCCTCTTATTGTGAATCTATAAGAAATGCGCTGATTCAAAATGATCAACTACCCACACGAGGGATATCTTTAAATCAAAGGAGGAAAGAAATTTAAATACATGATCTCGCTCTTTTTTTGATGCATCTATTTCAACACCTACTAATATGGTTGGCTTTGGAGTGGTTATTTTCTCAGCAAATAAGAATATTAAAGCAATCCTTGCAAAACCGCTACAAGGTATAAAATACCTTAGTACATAACCAAATGGACACCCATTAGGTCCCTTTGGTTAGAAAATTTCAAAACAAATAATTTCTTACATAAATTGTAAATTGAAAAGATTCTTATTTGTGTTGGTTTTGTGATATAGGTCTCTTATCGGCGTTTCAGGCAGAAACACTAGCTCTATTGGCGGGACTAACATGGATTTGATGAATTGGTCTACCTATTAAAGCTTTATTCACATATTCATTATTTTTTGTCCAAGCTTTGGATAATACTACTGTGTATCACAATGAGATGGGAGTTATTTTTTTTTTAATATAAAAGTTTTATTGTTTAACTTTCCGGGGGCATCTCTTTCTCATGTTAGTCGTAACATTAATGTTACTACTCATGGATTGGCTAAGCATGCCCTTAGGTTAGACAATGAGCTTTCTTGGATTGAAGAGATCACTTCTCCTATCTGTTCTCATGAACATTAATCTTTATCAATTTTAGTATTTCTTGAGAAACAAAAATCAAAATTATTTTTTTTAGTGTAACCAGTTGCTACACCACTTAAAAAATAAAATTGATTTTTATAGTTGTAACCAGTTACCACACATCACTGAAAAAAAATTTGACAGTGGCATACGATTACTACCACAAAAAAAATCAAAATTATTTTGATAGTGGTAACCAGTTACTAGGGAGAAAATGTTGATTGAAAAAGATAAAAAAAAAAAGGAAGAAAAGAAGAAGAAATAGGAATAAAAAGCATGGTGATGAATGTCTCAATTTTTTTCCTTCAAAAAATAATGTAAAAAATGTTTTATAAAATATGAATGATAAAAAATATTACAAATATATTAAAATTATAAAAATAACCTTAAAACATATTAAAACTAGCTACTAAAACTATATAAAAAAAAATATATGGCATACAAATAAAACATTACAAACATACGAGAAAAAAAATTCCCATAAAAATGTAAACAAAAAAAATGCCAAAAGAAACTTAAGAAAAAAAAAACTGCCATATTTTTCAAAGTTTTTAAAAAAAAACTCGTATTTTGTGTAATTTTCTCTTAGAAATATTATTTTAACTATACTTAAATGTAGTCGTTTAGCTCATACTTTTTCTACTTTCTTCCATGTCAACCTCATCTCATTTTTTGCCACCTATATTCTGAGCTATCATCCCACATGGCTTTCCTATTTTTTGATTTCCCTCCAATATAATAGCCTTCATAGGAAGACATAGTGCTTTCCCAGTTTCCAAGATTCCAACCGTCATTGAGCTTCTTCTCCAGTCTGGGAACTTTCACCAATAATCATTGTGACTTTTGGCTTCTCCACTTCCATCTGAGTATCTGACCCCGCTTCCTTACCGTTATTCTGGCCTAAGCTCAACTCTTCTGTTTTTCTAGCTGGCCCAATCTCCTTCAAAATGACAATGTCGAAGCAATTTCTTTGTGAAGATTCAGTTTTCAGCCATTCTCCATATACTTGGAATGCTTCTCCATTTGCGTTCTTGACCATAATTGTTTCATTGGAGCATGTATATTTGTTAAGACCAAAACTTCTGAGCAACTTATGTTTTCCAAAATGAAAACTATGATTCAGAATCTTCCCTATTCTTTACTATACTCTGTCTTGAACTCCTTGTTGACAAAATCAACTTTTGGGATATGCTCCTCTTGTAGCTAAACTTTGACAAGAATCAGTGGTGGGTACCTATAAGAAAACACTTCGATGCTTATGTTAGTTATCTTTCTCACTATATTTTGACAAAGTAAAAGTATAGCACAAACTCAAAAAGGATTCCCTTATCTATGATAAAAGTTGACTATTTATAGTAAAAGAACAAAAATAATGTTTAGAGTTACTTATCGCCATTGGTCCACGTGTTCCCTCAAAGTTCCTTTTTCCCGCCCAATTATGATTGACATTCTCTTGCTTTATCAGACTATTCGTTCTTTTGCAGGACCTTTCGCTCAGCTTTGCCTTATAATGAAACACACGTTTCAATATATCCTCTGCAAATTGATCAACATGTTAGTCACATGACTAGCACACTCTTTTCACAATATACAAAATACATTTAATATATATCCTTTCAATAATATATGTATATGGAAGGTAATCATTAAGTAAGAAAAATGCCCTCACAATATTTATCATCACCCCAAATGCCACACTTGAAACAGAGGAGATGGAGGTATTAAAACTTGAATTTCACCCACTGTTTCTCCTCATCAACAATTATATTTCTCTCCACTAAAATTTGAGAGTCTATCACGAATTTCACTTTAGTTCTCACCTTATTTTTCATGAAAATCAACTTTGGATTATCCCACCTTACGTCAAGCACCTCCATTACTATTTCAGTTGTAGCGTCCCAAAACTCCTTATAAGGTTTATTACTTTGATTAGTGTGTTGGGAGAGCACATGGGATAATTATATGATTAAATATGCATGATTATGTGTAGTAAATGTGTTTAAATACTCACTTTTGTTAAAAATGAGAAATTTTGTAATTTTGACACATTGAGGGTATAATTGTAATTATTATGTGCTATATGCTTGAGACCACATTATTATGTGGATATGTGTGATATTTGACATGAGTGGATCCTTTTGAGAAGTTTTAGCAGAAAAGTCACAACGGGGAAAAATGCCCGGCTCGGTCGAGCCAATGGGTATTTTGGGAATTTTTATAATGTGGGATAATTGGTAAAGTTGAATTTATTGGTGGAATAATTATGTTTGATGAATTAGTTGATAAATTTTGAGATTTGTGGTGTAATTCGAATTAGAGGTAAGATTACTAAATTGCCCTTGGGGTTATTGAAGAAGGGAAATTAAAGGGGAGGGAAAATTGGTCATTTGACCACATAAGTAGAGAAAACGAAAACCAGTGTTGAAGAATGATCTCACACGTTAAAGGCTTCCCTCTCCCTCTTTCTAGTCTCTTCTTCTTTTCATACACCTAGGTTTACCTGAGCTCTTGTGCTAAGATTTGGTTTTTGAGGATTTTGGAAGGAAATGAGCATCAAGGGGAAGACTTAGTAGCTGCCAAGGACACAAGTCAGCTAGGGTTTTTTAAATTTGGAGCAAGGTGAGTAATTCTAGAGGTTCTTCATTTTTTTTTCTTTAGTGTTCTTGAGTGAAAATTCAGGGATTTAGCATGATTTTAGAAATTGATGATCCTAAGTTGAATAGAATGGTATATTGATGTTAGAAACATGTTTATGTATTGATTTGAGCCTTGAATTTGAAGAGAAACATGAAAATCAGCTGAGTTTTGAGATTTGGGGGAAATGAGGATTTTGACCTAAACCCTTGAATTTTAGTTTGGAAACTGAAATTGAGTTCTAGGTTGTTGCTATTGGATGTCATATAATGTGTATATCTGGTTTGGAGTGAAAATTTTGGGCTGGTTGTAGGTTGGGGACAATTTTGGGTTGATTTGGGTTAGAGAAATCGTAGAGAAAATAACTCTCTGATTTGAACCAGTCGACAGGCCTTGGGGAATCGATTGACCGGCGTAGGGCAACCAATAAACTAGCCTGCTGTTGGGTAAGCTAGTGTTTCTGGTCAACCGATCGATCGATTTGAGGTAAGCAGTTAATTTATTCATGTTGTCAGCTTGATTTTTGGTCTGTTTGCATTGGGTTTTGATGCATAACCCTAGGGAACCATGAGTTGAGGTTCCTAAGACATATTTGGACATGTTTAAAGAATGCTTGGAGCCATGTGAGGTTTATAGAAAAGTCATGGTAGGTTTTGGTTTAAGGGAAACTAAACCTATGTTATATTGTTGTGACTTGGGTTTCCGAGAGGCTCGGGGAAAGGGTCACACTCGAGGTCGTTCAGTCTTTAGGACAGGACCCGAGGTAAGAAATCTAGCATGCACATAGAGCAGGGTGTTAGCCCTGTTATGCAAGGATGCAATTATAACCGTATATCTTAATTTGTTAGGGATGAGTTCTCCTTCATGCATAATGTTGTTTTCTATGCTTATTTGTGTTGAATTGTCTATGAATTATCGACAATCGTGCGGAACGTGGGGCCTTGATGGAAAGTCAGTGTAAATCCTGTGCACTGACTAATCTTAGGACTAACTTAATTTGAACATATAATCATATTTACATTCCACTGTGATTACGTCACTATAAATATGATTAGCTATATGCTCGAGATTTAATAAGAGTTTATATTAATCAAATAATCATGAAAATAAAACATGTAAGCAAAGTGATTGACCAAGTCAAAAAAATGATTTCGATTCTTTTATTGATAATAAATGATATTACAAAGAAATTAGGTTTTAATTAGGGCATAAAACCCCAACATTTATAAATTGTGAAGCATGTTGATTATTGTTTATGTTTGACTTGATATTTATTATGCATTATGGGGTTTTCTTGTTGGGCCTTGGCTCAATATTGCTCTATTGTGCATGTAAGAGTAAGGGGAAACTCAACCAGCCATGAGTTGGAGGGCTCTGGGGCGACGCATACATGTCTGACATGCTCGGCCGCCACAATTGGGATATTTTGAGAGACTTGGAGTAGAAGTCCATTTTGTCGCTTAGATTGACATATTTTGATAAAGATAATGTAATAAATTTTGTTTGAACTCTTTTTGGGATCCCTTGTAAATGTTTAAAGTTTTAATGGAAAAATTTATACTCTTTGAGCAAAAATTTTAGTACCTAAACCTTTATTTAATTTTAATACACTTTTAGTCCAAATGACTCGTTTAACGAGTTAAGCATTATTATAAACACACAATGTAACGACCCTGGATTAGTATGGCGTTACAACTTGGCATCAGAGCCGACAAGGCTTTATGGTTTCTGAAGATCGACTGAACATGTATGCTTTCTGCTAGAGACAAGCTTGACTCACGATTCAATGGGTAATGGGTTAATACTTGTTTAATTGTTTATTTGAATTATATACCTTATTTGCATGCTAGAATATGGAGAATGATATATACCATTACGACATTTCCCTCTTGATTGTATGTGAATATGAAATATATGCTTATGAGCATTATTGTTGCATGTGAAAATGATAGAGTTGCTTATTAGCATTACTGTTGCATATGAATGTTGTGTTTGTTCGGGTTTGACCATGGGACGGTTTCTAGATGTGGTTATCATGCCTGATAAGTCGAGTAATTGATTGCAGACATTCTTTGAAGTTATGCCTCCAAGGCAGTCAATCAGACAAGGCGACACTGATATCAAGGATGAAAATTATTATCAAGGCTAGAACTCTCCACTTGCCCCTCAGAATCGGTAGCAGGTGTTTGCAGGCATGCAAGCGAGACTTTGGGGGCAAGAAGAAGAGATTAGATGGTTGAGGAAGCATGTTCCGCCAGAGAATGATGTCCTGCTCGCACCACCTGTAGTGGCATTGACAACAAATGGGAATCCCTGTATGAGAGATTTCGGAAGCAACACCCTCAAACCTTTGAGGGAGGCCTAGATTCACTTAGAGCTGAGTAATGGATTGTAATAACCATGTTTATTATTTTCTTATAAGCTCCTTAAATATGACCATAGGTTAGTTTTTTATTATAACTTATAGTTTAACTTGAGTGGTGGAATTTAAAAAGATTGATTTAAGTTTAAATTATTTATTTTAAGATATGATCTTATGACGCTAGTAATTAATGAGATTTTAGTATATGGCTAAATTAGAGTATAGTTTTAAGCTTTTATTAAGAATAATGTACACATATTTAATGGTAGCTTAAGAAGTATACATGTTGCTTTAATTTAAGTCCCAATTATTTAAAATTAGCTAGTATAGCCAAATTACCCTTTGGTATTATTAGGTTGAATTTTTGTGAATTTTTTTATTAAGTATTAGAGTTATTTTAAAGAACCAAGTAGAGCATTGCTTAGTCATAGGCCTATAACACTTAATTAGGAAAGACTTGTATTTAAAAAAAAAACAAATAAAAGGCTAGGTGTCACAATAAGCTTGATAAGTTGGAGGTATATTAAAGCTTGTTGAAATATTTGAATTTTAAATAGTTTAGTCCATAGCGTGTGGCATAGTAGTAGGATGGGTTTTGACTCATTTTTGAATTTACATAATGAGGTGTCACACTAGGCTTGAATCAAGTGAGTATGTTGAAGATGGTTGGAACTATTTGAATTTAAATTGGTCTTCGTGGGTGTCTAGGCTATGTAGAGGAACAAGAATGCACTTTGACTCATTTTGAATCAATTAAAGACTATGTGGCATGATGGGAGATGATGTTGCAACAAGGAATGAGAAATAGGGTTGGCCGAAACTATCTAAGGGAAGACTAAGTTTGATTTTTAAAAATTTGTTGAATGGAGTTAGAGAGAATCAAGGAAAGGAGTTGAGTGCTCTATATATATGGACATTGATTGCATAGTAAATGCATAGCAGCTTTGCTTATCTGTGTATGGAAATGACTTATTAGTCAGAGAACCACAATGGTGTTTAGTATTGATCCTGAAGATGTGACTTACCAGTCAAGTTCAGCGGTAATATGAGCACTGGTCGTATGGTATTGGCTTAAGAGTCAAGAACGACATTAATGTGTTTAACACAGGCCAAAATGATTAAATCTAATCACCATGAGCATGAAATTCTTGACTGACCCTAAGTTCGATGAAATCTAAAAGCGCTTGTCTAGTCTAAAGGCTAGTTACATAGAGCCAGAGCCAAAAGGCTCAGGTGACTGAATGTCACGTGGCTTAGGGTGCAGAGCTCTAGAGATATACTTATTAGTCATCTATTCAGAGATAGACTTATTAGTCATCTATCAAGAGACAGACTTATTAGTAATCTATTCAGAGTATGACTTAATAGTCACTTATCTGATTAGGGTGCGGAGCCCAAAGTGTGACTCATTATCTGATTAAGGCTGCAAGCCCCAGAATGATTACCAGAATCATTTATTGATATTACATACATGCAGTAATAAGTTTTCTTGTAGAGCCTTGGCTCATGGGTGCTATGTGGTGCAGGTAAAGGAAAAGAAAAGCTCACCCAGCCTTGAGTGGAGAGCTTAGGTGGCGATGTGTACATATGTGGCCGCTTGACCACCACGGCTAAGGTGTTTCTCAGAGGAACTAGAGGTTAACCCGATTTTTTCCGCTTAGGTCGGCGAGTTGTAATTTTTACACTGTAATGACCATTTTGGATTGTAAATAACTTTGTAATCACTTTTATGGGCCCATGTATAGTTTTATGTTTTAAATAAAATATATCTATACCTTTTTATCAATATTTTTACCTTAGCCTGTTAATAACACCTAGATGCAATGACTCGTTTAACGAATTAAGTAGTGTTTAAAGTCCACAGTAACGATCTTGGAGTAACCAGGGCGTTGCAAAAACTATAGGTTAAAATAAATAATAATCTTGTTTGGATTAATACATAAAGAGAGATTAATAATTATCTTATTTAGAATTTGATATTTATTTATTTATTTAAAACTGATATTTTAAGATAAAGTTAATTTGGAATTAACTGATATTTATTTTGGGATAAATATATTTTCTTAAATATTAATTAAATAAACAAATGAGAAAATTAAGGACAAGCCTAATGGTGTGGTCGACACACTCACTATACAGCGAGTGTGGCACCACATACAGGGATTTTCTATCACTGGGATTTGAATTTTGAATTTCAAATAATTTGTTTTATTTAATTATTTTTTTAAATATGATTTAAATTAAATAATTAAAAAATGTTATAGCTGATCAATTTTATTTTAATAAAATAATGATTAATTAAATTAGTTAATTATCTTTATAAACCTAAAAAGAAGTGACACTTTTAAGGAGGTTGTTGTTTTTCACAAACTCTTTCTGAAATAGATGCAATAGTTTACCTAAAATCTAAAAACTATTCCATTCCTCTTATATCTATCAAACCTCTCTAGATATCATATGTTGAGTACATCTAGAAAATCATACATCAACCTTTTGAATCCTACATGCCCACACACGTCCTTGTGTGTTTGAGGATTAGTCTGGAAGATCAAGGTGTGAGCTTTCAGAACTTGGATAGGAAGATCGTTGATTTTATACAAAAAGGCTCGAGGACACTTGATAGCCTACAAGAGGTAATCTCTAATTTGATTGTATGTGATTTCATATATATATATGTGTGTGTGTGTGTGTGTGTGTGTATGATTTTGGCTGGTATTAATAATTATTAAAAAGGGCCCATTCCTCGTTGCGTATCTTTGATTTGCTCTTTTAATACCAACACTAAAGCGATTCTGACACCTTGGGCTATCCTGAAATTCAGTCCCCGGACAAATCATTCCTGTTGAGCCACATCGGTCGACACCAAGTCAAAAGCAAACTTGGCCAACCAGTCAAATTTCAGGGCGTACTTTGTCACTATCATGTTGCCCTTAACCAAATTCATAAATTCATTCATCTTTGCAGTTCGAACTATGTCGTTATAATACTTCTCATTGAACAAATGTCTGAATTCCTCCCAACCCATCATAGCCACATTCTCGGTCTTGGATACCACCTCCCACCAGATCCAGGCATCGTCTCGCAACATGTAAGTGGCACAGGCCACCCTATCATCACCAGCCACCATTATAAAGTCGATGATGGAACTAATCATGCCCATCCATGTAACGCCCTAATTTTTTATAATATTATCGAGAACACAGCGTTGGATCATAAACATAAATATTGCTCATTTATTTAAGAAGGTCATAATAAGCAAAGGGATCCTGTGTCTTTACAAAAACAAAATAAGGTTTGTAACAATATAAAATGAGCAACATTAAGATAAAAAAAAAACTTAAAAAGAAAATTCTTTAATAAATAGGCTCGCTAGATCATTCCTCAACAATATGGCCCCACGAATACATCTCTAAACTCTTAGGTCCCACTCGCCACCGACCTTTCTATTCGTAATTGACTGCTCAACAACGTAATAAGGAGTGAGTTTCTAAGCCCAGTAAGGAAAATACAAACAAAAGTCATATAACAAGTAATCATAACAGACATATCATAAATCATACAAAAGTTCATAATACCCTAAAAAAAATCTAGATCTTAACCATAGGTCATAATCATAGGTCATAGTCATAGATCATAATAACAAGACAGGTATAAGAAAAAATAAGTGCTTATACAGGGGTGGAAATTAAGCCTCGGACATAAGTCCGTCATACAATTTTGGCAACCGAGCCTATCGGACATCAACTTAGGTCCGTCATGCATTTCTGAACACCTTAAGTCCAGCCACACTTATCTTCTTTTTGTCCTGAAATGTTAGGGTCATACATAACACACTTTTATTCGTACATATAATACCTCCAAATCATTAGAGCGAAAACCACCTCTACTAACTCTAGGTCATGCGTCGAATACCGCTGCTCATACTCAGTTAGCTGTCTCGAGGCATATGCTACCACCTTTCCATCTTACAGAAAAATGCATCCTAGTCCCTACTTCGACGTGTCGCAATATACTACAAACTTTCCCTTATCGTTTGGGATGCATAGAACTAGGGCTGATATGAGCTTTTCCTTTAACGTTTGAAAGCTTTCTTCACACTTCTATGTCCATGTGAATTTTTGAGCTTGTTTTGTAATGAATGTAACAGTAACCATATTTTCTCTTTAATTGTTCTGAACAAAGATTTCTTGTTCCTTCCCTCCAATATAGGCAGCCCCATGTAGGTTTCTATGTTGCCAGTTGTTTGCATGTTGAGGGAGGAAACATAAATTGATTGAATGTCATCAGGGGTATTAGGTGAGAAAAATAGGAGATAATTTTTGAAGTTTATCATCTATCCAAATAAACATAGAAGATTGTCAGTCTTTCAGAAACTAAACTTGGAACAAAATAGAATGTTTGGAACAAATTATAAGCCAACTATAACTAATTATTACAAACTTAGCATTGTACCTGCCCCGAACAATCAGAGTAAAGAGAGAAAATTCTTTGGATAGATTGCAAAGATCGTTTCGGAAGCCTGGATAGTAAGTAGATTGTCATTAGCAAAAAACGGATGATTTATAGGAGGCATTTTTAGCTATCCTCAAGCCTATAATATATCTTCGACTTTCTGTTTGGCGTAGAAGTGCTGAAAAACCTTCTGCACAAATTAGGAATAGGTATGGCAAGAGTGGGTCTCCTTGTGCTCCAATACTTCTATAGGATATAATTTTTAGTATGAAACAGATGTTGCTACTTCTCTTTGGAAGTGGATTTTATTAATATGAGAGAGGTACTATTATGCAAGACAAAAAAGAATGTTAAAGCTAAGAAAATTCTTCTTCCCCTTATTTTAATTTACATACTAAGCTTTATATACATGTGTAATTACTAAAAATAAAATAAAATATATAAAGTAAATAGTTTTAAACCATTAAAATCATTATTAAGTATATATATATGATAAGTAACTGTATATTATACATATATAATTAAGTATATATATAATAAGTATCTATATATTATATATATAATTAATTATGGATAAAGATCCTCCTGGATCATGCCTCCCATTTTTAAGAACCTTGAGCTCTTGCTTAAGTGATATTTAGATGCGAAAACTCCGTAGTTTCCTTAGCCTTTAGATACCACTTAGATTTGCTGGGAAGTTGACCTTTTCTACCAATACGAAAAGACTCATACTTTCCATGTAGAGTTTCATGAACCTTTTGATCCAATATACAATCCTCATGTAAGGGATCTTCTCACTCCATCTTCAAGTCATCAATGGAAGGAAGACAAGTGTCCTCATCAGGATCATTTTCCAATAGAGAAGGTTCAAAGAGCTTTAAATTATTGGCATTAATGATAGAGTACATACACATGTATGGTGTTAGATCAAGCTTAAAGGAATTATCAGCAATTTGCTTATGGATCTTGAATGGTCCATATCTGATAGGTTTGAGCTTCTTACCTTCTCCAGTTAACTGATCTTTCTCAGGGTGCAATCATATGAAGTCACCCTCTTTAAAGTTACAAGCCTTACGATGTTTATCATGCCGATTTTTATATCATTTTTGGGAGTGTTGTAGTTATGCTTCAACTTCTGAGTGAATCATTCTAACTCGTTAGAGAAATATATGTGCTCAAACATGTTTGCCTTCTTCCTTTCTACTTAGTGGTTTGTCATTGGTTGTGAATGCCATATCAAAAGGACTTTGGGGTAAGTAACCCAAAGAAACCTCGAAGAGAGATTTCACTGTGGAACCATGAATTAATCGGTTAAACGAGAATTGCAAGTATGGAAGACTTTCATCCCAATGTTTTGGATGCTTGGAATTATATCCTTTTAATAGATGTATCATAGTCTGGTTCATGACTTTTGTTTGTCCATCAGTCTTTGGATGAAAAGTAGTACTATGCTTCAACCTAGTATCCATCATTCCCCACAAAGACAGTCAAAAGTGTCCTAAGAATCGACTATCTCTGTCTGACATAATCGATGTTGGGAGGCCAAAATGTTTTCGAACATGTTGGAAAAATAATTCTGCAACTTCTTCTCCTATGACAGTCTTCTTGCATGGAACGAGGACCACCATTTTGCTGAATCGATCTACTATAATAAATAAGACTTCGTCTTAGGTATCCACCAAGAAAATCCATGGAAATGTTTTCCCATGGTCAGTTAGGTACTGGTAAAGGAAGATACAACCCTTACATCCTATTGGAAGGCTTTGATGTGTTACACAAAACACAACCCTGAATGTATCTTGCACCATCAAGATGCATCTTTGGCTAGTATACATGTCGACAAAGATTTAATAAAGTCTTTTCTACCCAAAATGCCCTGCTACTTTGGAAGTATGAGCTTCTCGAATCCATTGCAGTCTGTCACTACCTTTTGGTATGCATAATTGTGCACCTTTGTACATCAACCCATCCTTCAGTTGAAACTCACAAGTCTTTCCTTGTTGTAGCTTAGCATGTGCTGAACTAAAATCAGCATCTGTGTCATACTCCTTTGCATACTCAGAATGTACTATAGGTTGGATTTTCATAGCCCCCAATAATGCGAAACTTATTGGTGTTGGAGGTCAAGACAACATATCTGCCAACTTATTAGTTACTTCTTTTTTGTACTTAATTACAATATTCAATTGTTGAAGGTAAGACATCCATTTCATATGTCTAGCTTGATGTAACTTAGACCGTGTAGTTAGATACTGAAGAGGCTTATGATCGGAGTGAACCACAACTTCCTTCCATAACAAGTAAGCTCTCCAATGCTTCACTGCTTGATGCAAGCCATATAGCTCCTTGTCATAAGTTGGGTAGTTTAGTACTAGACCACTAAACAACTCAGAATGGTATGGAACCGTTTACCATATATCCTGCAGTAACATGGCTCCCAATGGGTAGTTATATGCATCTGCTTATAATTCAAATGATTTTTGCAGGGTTGGCAACACTAATACTAGGGCCTCGGTGACCTTTCGTTTCAACAACTGAAAAGATTCTTCATGTTTCTCTAACTAGTCAAATTTTTTATTGGCTATTGTAAGAGAATATAATGGTGTTGAAATTATAGAGAAATGTTTGATAAACTTTCTAAAATATTGGCATGCACCAATAAAACTTTGAACTTCTGTCACTGAACAGGGTGTGGGCCATTGAGTGATAACTTGCACCTTTCCTGGATCCACTTTGAGCTCTCCAACACCAACAATGAACTCTAGGTTTATAAGTTGCTTCCCAAATTCACATTTCTTACTGTCCAAACGAATTTGATTAGCTTATAAGACTTTCATGACTTGAGAAATTTGTTGAAGATGGTCCCCCCATGTGACACTGTATATAAGGATATCATCCAAATAAACAATGAAAAAGTCATCAATGAAAGGATGAAGTACTTCATTCATCAACCACATAAATGTGTCCGGAGCATTACATAGTTCGAAGGGCATAACCAACCATTCAAACAATTCTTGTTTAGTCTTAAAAGCAGTTTTCTAAGTGTCTTCTTCATGAATGTGCACCTGATGGTAACCAGATTTGAGATCGAGTTTGGTGAAGTAATGAGCACCATGCAACTGATCTAAAAGATCATCAATCCTTGGTAAAAGATATCGATTCTAAATTGTAATCTTATTAATTTCTTTTTTAGTCAGCACACATACGCCATCCTCCATCCTTCTTTGGTACAATGAGTACCGGTGAACCACATGGTGGGCAATTAGGCTTTATAAGCCCTTGTTCAAAAATTCCTTGTACTTGCTTCTTGATTTCTTAACTCTCTGTCAAAGATGTGCGATATAAACCCAAGTTTGGTAGAAGAGAATCTCTTACCAACTGAATTTCATGTTCTATAGCTCTCTGTGGTGGTAGTCCTTACACATCCTCAAAAAGAATGGAGAATTCCTTCTACAATTTTCCAATGTCATAATTTTATGAAGGTGTTAGAATCACTACTGACAAAGTGACATAATCTGCACACTGATCTTGTGGTAAAATCATCAATAAGACAAATCTTCCACAAGAGTTAACCAACCGTTTGGCTTGGTTAGCCATCAATAAATCTTCCACAATTTGGGGCTTACAAGCATTGATGTAGTATTCTTTTCCATCCTTAATCAAACGATACTTGGAAAGCCTTCTGTAATGAATTGCATCACGATCACATAGATATGAACTTCTCAATATAATTTTGCATACATCCAATAGAACCATCTCGCATGTCACTTGATCAAGGTAATGACCAGTGATTGCGAATTTGAAAGTACATTGCTTTGTTATCTGCATGTCAATGTTCTTCTGAATCCAGCCTAGTGGATAAAGTTTAGGGTGAGGCATTGTTTCTAACCCTGCCTTTCTTACTAGAGCCTCTTAAATTATATTATTATGACTTCCACAATCAACAATCACTTGTACAACACTTTGCTTCACCTGGATAATCAAATGAAACAATTCTTCATGGTTGTATGTATATGCAACAGTTGTTGCTGTTGTCATTAAGGCAAGTGTAGTGTGAGGTTGCTTCAACTCTAGAAGCTCTTCAACCTATTGCACTGTAAGTGTGGCCTTCCTGTCATTCCTTTCCTGGTTGTTCCTTTGGTTCTTGGGTTTCAACTCAGGATGAAATACATAGCATTTGTCTTTGGCATGTCCGTTGATCTAGCAGTGATCACATAAATTCTTTAGTTTTTGGCCATCTTTTATCATCTTTCCTTTGCTCTTCCAATTAGATTTACTTCCAATTGATTGTTTGTCATTCTTCTTGTCAAGTCTTTTATATTTGGCCTCAATGTTAATAGCCTTAAAGGTAGCCTCTTCAATTGACTCCACAGTGAATAATTTTAGTTCTTTTCGTATGTAGTCGACAAGACCTCCGATATATTTCATGAAAACATTGGAATTGTCAACATCTATATCCAACACCAAAGCTTAGTTATGGAATTCAGATGTATAATGTTGTACTAATTGGCTGAACCTTTGGTTGAAGTGCTGCCATTTGTATCATCTTTCTTCCTCATAACCAATAGGATAGAACTGCTTTCTTATAACTTTTTGAACTTACTCCAAGTCAACTCTGAAATGTTGTATCATTTTCGATATGACTTCCACCATGTAACAGCATGGCTCGAGAGATTAAGGCTTGCAAATTGGATCTTTTCAACATTAGAATACTTATGTATAGTGAAATAAGTTTCTAATGTGTCTATCCAATTCTCTAATTTATCAACAAATATAACACCATTATAAGTAGGAATTTCCACTTTAAAATCATTTTTTACAGAACTTATTGGGTTTTTATGGTCACCTGCTTCGTTTAATGTATCTTCTTGGATGGTTTCTTCCTCGTCTTCATTGTCATTTTCAACATTTCCCTTTGAAAGAGAAGCTTGTGAATATTTTGAGGTTTTCAAATTTTCGACAAGCTCCGAAATAGATGCTGATAATAATTGCAGCTATTATTCTTGTGATGCAATCACCATCACCATTCTTTCCAAGTACTTCATCTACCATAGCTCATCTCTGTTACCTCGACTTTCGATGAATAAGCAATGAACCTACAAGTTCTTCTTTAGAAGTTTTGCGTTGGTCGCATGTTAGGAAGTGGATTTTTAGTAGGAAATAGATGTTGCTACTTCTCTTTGGAAGTTACCCTTATTTTGGATCTGGTGCTCTGATACCTTTGATCCAAAACTTCTACAAGACATAATTTTTAGTAGGAAATAGATGTTGCTACTTTTCTTTGGAGGTGGATTCTGTTAATATGAGAGAGGTAATATTATGCAAGACAAGAAAGAATGTTGAAGCTGAGAAAAATCTTCTTCCCTTCATTTCAATTTACATACTAAGCTTTATATACATGTGTAATTACTAAAAATAGAATAAGAAATATAAAGTAAATAGTTTTGAACCATTAACATCGATGGTTTATACATATATACTAATTTATATATAATTATATTAATTATAATCCATTAACTTTAGATGGATTATAACTATTTACTAATTTATATATAATTAATTATAACCATTATTAACTAATGGGTTATAAAATGTAGAATATTTATATGGATTATATATAACTAAGTATATATATATAATAAGTAGCTGTATATTATACATATATAATTAAGTATATATATAATATTATATATGTTAGGAAAACTTATACGACATCTTGTTTATTTTCATGTAAATCTTATATTAAACAAATTAATATAAGACAACCTAGAACATGTTTCTATAATTGAATTTAAACAGAGATAATGATAAGAACACTTACATTATACGCAGCAGAATGTATTAGTCCTTCCTTCAGTTTCTGTAACCCTTGAATCCTTTCTATCGCATGGTATCACCAAGAAACTGAACCGATCTTCAAATTTCTTCATAGCCTTCCAAAGTATCCTTAGAATCACCTAGACTAGAGTGGGAAATTCTCAAAACTTGAGATAGATACAAAGAGAATAAGAGAAGAGAATTTGAGGCTTAGAAAAGGACTTTTTTGCTGTAGAGAGAATCTAAAATCTGGAGCATCAAGAATAGATCTTCTGTTCATCTGTCAAATCGTCTCAATCATCTATTTTCAACTCTCACTTAGCATTCCTTTTATAGGCTTAATTAGGTCATTTATTTAATTAAAAAATCAATAAAATAATATGTAATATCAGCCGTTAGGTCGAAATTATCATGGGCTTTAGGCTCATGAAATTTCTCATTTAATTATAAGCCTGTTGGACTTAAAATCACGGCCCGTATTATTTTCTATTGATTAATTAATTAAATAATTATTTAAATCCTTTATAAAATTAATTATTTATAATTTGAACCTT
Source organism: Humulus lupulus (assembly GCF_963169125.1). Classification (NCBI taxonomy): domain Eukaryota; kingdom Viridiplantae; phylum Streptophyta; class Magnoliopsida; order Rosales; family Cannabaceae; genus Humulus; species Humulus lupulus. The sequence goes on along the minus strand of NC_084794.1, from coordinate 31,143,932 downwards.
GGTTTAAACTTATTTATTAACTTAGACATCAATTTTTCTTAATTAATAAATTTGCCATAAAATCTCTTTTCTTCTTTAAATTGTATAACTCTGTGAAACTATCCAAAATTGACCTAGTCTACTTTGATAATTCTAATTGATAATTAAATTAATTAATTGAGACTATCTAGATTATTTTATCCAAGGTACAGTGGGGACCATGGGCCTATTAAATCAAGCTCCAATAAATTATCATAAATTTAACAAATAAATTTACTTACTTATTAATTCCTCGTGACTCCACTAAAGACTCAGAATTGCACTCTTGAATTCATAGAAGGCTCTATAACCAATATAGATATGTTATTAATTATCCATTGTTACAACCATAATTGTCACTCAATCCTTTATAGACGATCTACAATGAGATGAGACTAAAAATATTGTTTTACCTCTCATTGCATTTTATCCTTAAAACACTTAGTTCCTTGTAAATGATATTTTAGTAAACTAATATTAATTACTGAAATGAGATCTCTATCATTTAGCACCTCGAACCAAACTAAAAGGAAACCATCATTTTACTTCTTCATCAGAAGCTATAGATGTTCATATCTATGATTAACACTCCCACTCAATTATACTATCGAGTTCCCAAGATGTAAGTATGGGCTAGTTCGTAGGGTAAGCTGGTAACGAACAAGTCAAAGAACTCAAATAATACAATCAGTTAGAATACTAACCACTCAGAATTGAGATTGAATTGACCTATGATCAACTATATGATATGACTAGAATAGATAATAATGGTATGTTTACTTATCCTATCTACTGTCAGTATCGGTCTAGACTGATGTAACAAATACATCTGATCTTATCTACTTTGCTAATATTCTAGAAAGAACATAACACTACAATGTGTAAGAAGATCATATCGTAGATTTGCAAGTCAATGTAAATCATGTGCACTGAATAATCTCAGGACTAACTTATGTTTGAACACATAATCATATTTATATTTCACTGTGATTATGTCACTATAAATACAATTAGATATATGCTCGGGATTTAACAGAAGTTTATATTAAACAAATAATCATGAAAATAAAACATGTGAGCAAAGTAATTGACCAAGTCAAAAAATGATTTCTATTCTTTTATTGATAATAAAATGAGATTACAAAGAAATTAGGTTTTAATTAGGGCATAAAACCCCAACAATATATATATATATAATTAATTATGGATAAAGATCCTCCTGGATCACCTTGGCATAGGCCTCTTGAGGGAATAAATTCACCATATGCTTGACCATTTATTTGAAATGAATAGTGAACTGAAGAAACACATTTCATTACCTTGCATACCCATTAATGCTTGAAGCCCATTTTTAAAAGCATTATTTTTATGAATATCCATTCCACCTTAACATAGGCTTTACTCATGTCCACTTTCATTGTTGCATAACATATTTTCCCAGTCTTAAGCTATGCAAGCACTCATAGGCTATCAATGCATTATCCGTTATCAGTCTGTTTGGAACAAATGCACTTTGTGTTCCATGGATAATTGCTGGTAAATAAGGTTTCAGTTTGTTTATTAAAACCTTTGAAATAATTTTGTAGAGAACATTACACGGACTAATAGGTTGAAATTGGCTCATTGGCGCTGGCTCCTTAACCTTGGGAATTAGAGTATTCCAACGTAGAATTTATTGGTGCCAAATCGACGTTATCATCCAGGCAGTCCAATACAGTTTTTGAAATGAGGGGGCCTACAAAATCCCAATGTTTTTGATAGAACATAGAATTCATCCCATCCGGACCTGGACTTTTATCTGTCGACATAGAAAACACTACCACTTTAATTTCTTTAAGTGAGAATGGAGTTGCTAAGGATAGGTTCATCTCATCTGTTACAATCAGTTGGATTGCTGTAAGCAATTCATCAATTTTTTCTATTGAATAGGACGTTGATGTAAATAAGCTATCATAGAATCGCCAAACAATATCACTTTAGTCCTATTCATTTGAGCACCATATGTTGTTCTCATTAAATAATCTTGAAGATAGAAAAGTAAAACATTTTATTATATATTTTAATTGTTAACATATAAGTATATCACTAATAATTCATATCCTACCATACACACACTACATTTTCCTTAAGAACTTAACTAAAATGAATCATCATGTTCGATAATATGCTTAATAAAAGGACATCAATCAAACAAGGAAAACTCAAATCTTGACTTTGATTTCAATTTTTACGGATTTCCTAGTAGTCTATGTGATCTTTATATAAAATGTAATGTTGTATTTAAATTAGCAAAAATTTGAAATACTTTAATCTATTTTGTTCCATGTGATGCCATATGTATCTATACATTACCATTATCGAGATAGAATTATGACTATTTTCCTCCATTTTTATACTTCATAATAGCTACAACCATTCAAACCTAGTTCCTTTTAGAATTTTTAATTGAGCGTATTGACTTGCCTATGCTGAATTCATAATTTCCTTTCTAAATAAAATTGGTGCTTTTGGTAAGGTTTGTACATATAAGATTTATACCTTTGATTGTATTGTTGTTGTGTCTTGTTTTTGTAACGCCATTATTTCTCATAATATTATCAAGAACACAACATTGGATCATAACATAAATATTAGTCATTTATTTAAGAAAAATCATAAAAAGCAAATGGAACCCATGTCTTTACAAAAATAAAATAAGGATTTTAACAATAATGAAATGAGCAACATTTGAATAAAAAGAAAAAATAAAAGAAAATTATTTGTAAATAAAGTCATAGGCCCGTTGATCATTCCTCAACTATATGGTCCCCACGAATACATCACCTAGCTCTTAGGTTTACTCTCCACCAGTCATTCTAACCTCAATTATCTGCACAATAATGTCATAAGGGGTGAGCTTCTAAGCCCAGTACGGAAAATACAAACAAGCAATCATATAACCACATAGTCATAACAAATATACCATAAGTTCATACATGAGTTCATAACAATGCTAATTTATTCTAATCATACAAGATCATAATGTATTCAAGAATGTAATGTATTCTAGGTCATAAAATAGGTCATAATCATAGGTCATGATAACAAGAAAAGTATAAGAAAAGATAAGTGCTTATACAATGGTGGAAATTAAGCACAGGACATCAACTTAGATCTGTCATACAAGTTTGGCAACCATGCCTACTAGACATCAACTTAGGTCTATCATACATTTCTGAACACCTTAGGTCCAACCACACTTATTTTTTTTTCTTTTACCTGAAATGTTAGGGTCATCAAATCACTTAATATGTCATAAACTAAACTACATAATTTTCCTTACCTTGAGTGTGGAAAAATAGAAGATAAAAGATTGCTAGTGCTAATAGATCTCGCCCAAACCTTATATATGACATAAAGATTTAAATTAGAGACTTATAATAAAACTATACTTCAAAAATTCTAAACCCTATAAAGTCATACATTCACCGTAGAACCAAAAGATGAAATCCCGATCCTTCACTCTAATGCCTATCTCCAACAACGACACCAAGAGCTTTAATACTTGAGTAGATTTCAACTATATGTTTTCTTGATAGGATTCAGTGTTTCGGCTATAGGGTTTATAAGGACAATAGTGTTTGAGGCTTAATAGAAAAATAGAAGAAGAAATGAATTCCCGAGCACTATAAAGACTATAGTGGTTCGACTATGGTTTGTTTATGGGGCAAAAATATGAGAGCTTTTGGGAGCTATGGATTTCGAAAATGAGGCTTGAAATATTTGTTTTGAGTGTGAAAAATGAATCGGTGAAAGACTCTATTTATAGGCTCTAGCCCCAACTCCTTTCCTTGATTCTCTCCAACTCAATTCAAAGAATTTTCAAAATTCGAAAACTCCTTCCTTAATAGTAGTTTCGGGCAGCCCATCTTCCTACCTATTCAAAGTGCTAAAAATACTCACTTGATGCCACACATACTCACTTGTAACCATAAGTAGTCAAAATCCTAACTAGCTTACCCAAAGAGTCTCCCACGCCTACACCTAGCATATTCAAATTCAAAAGCTTTCAAATGGTTTCAACCATCACCAACTTAGTCACTTAGTTCAAGATTAGTGTGACACCTATCATGTAAATTCAAAAAGAGTAAAAAATCTAACCTATTTCTATGCTACACGCCCAAGACTAAGTAAGACTTCATTTGGTTATTCAATTTAGCTCTAATACTTAATTAAATTAATTCACAAAAATCCCACCTAATAAACTATAGGGAATTTCAGCTATACACTTTAAAATTTGAATTTTGTGACTTATTTTTATGTCACGTGTATACTTCTTAAGCTACCATAAAACTTGTGTACATTAATCTTAATAAAATCTTTAAAATATACTCTAATTTAATCATATGATAAAAATCCCATAAATTACTAGCTATAATAATTATAATTTATCTAAATTATAATTATTTCTAAGTCATAAGATCATTCCTTAAAATAAATAATTTAAACTTAAAGCAATCTTTTTAAATTCCACCACCCAAGTCATAATTATAATTATTAGGAGGGTTCATTGGTCAGTTTGGGCGGGATGGGTGGATTTTTGACAAACCCAAACTTATAATCGGGTTGGTACTTTTCAATCTGTATCCCATCCAATTAAAAAAAATTAAAGTTCAACCCGACCATCGGTTTGGGCAAGTTAACCCTCCCAAATCGCTGAAACTTTTTTTTTTCTAAAAAAAATCTTTTTTCACTAATTTTTTTATTATTTTCTCTATTTTTAGTTTGTATTTGTAACTAAAATAATTATTACTTTAAAATATAGGGTTTTTTTTATTAAAAAAAAGTTAATTTGAATTTAGTTTAATATATGTATAATTAATAATTAAATAAATATAAAATTAAAAAAAGTAGACAAATCCTTAATTGGGCGGGTTGCCAAAAATTTCAACCCGCCCAGTATAATAATTGGACAGTTTGAAATAAAGGTCTGGTTTTTCGGGTTGCATTTTTTGTCGGTTTTTTCGGGTTGGTTTTGGCGGGTTATTCTGGTTGGGCGGGTTGCAAAAATTTTTGCACAGCCCTAATAATTATAAACTAATAAAAATTAACCTAATGTCATAATTAAGGAGCTTATAAGAAAAAAACAACCTTGGTTATTATAGATTTTGCCTTCTGGTGGAAAATTTTTGTATTCTGGTCCCCGAATTCCCTAATGTGACTTAATGCCTGGATTAGGGGGGCAGAAGGGCCATAATTGATTTATTATGAAATTATGTAATTAAGTGCATGATTATGTGAATTATATGATGATATGATGATAATTGTAGGCATGTGGGCCCACTTCTTGTTAGAAGGGCATTTTCGTAATTTTGATTTGTTAAGAGCATATATGTATATTTATGTGCATGTGCATGTTTGTGATTTATGGATGAGACCACATTATTATGTGGATATGTTTGAGATATTCGGCATGAGACAATCTTAGGTTACAAGATTAGCAGTTTGGTCATAACGGGATTAATTTCCAAGCTCGGGGTAAGTCTGGGGGTAATTTTATGCTTAGTATATTACCGGGAATAAATGGGTAATGGGATATGATTTAATTATTATTTGAGAATATTGGGAATAATGGGAATTGGAGGACGTTAATTATGATTAATGGGTTAGACGGGAAATGACTATTTTGCCCTTGGGTGGCTGTATATGTTTTAATTGGGCTTAGGTGTATTTTGGTCTTTTGAACATGGGATATGTTTTAAACTTAGAAGGTTGTAGAGTTTTAGGCAACAAAATAGAGTTCTCTCTCTCCATCTGTTTCTCTCTCCCTCGGATTGTGATTTTTTGAGCAAACTTAAGGATTAAAGCTTGGGAATCAAGACTTGAGGGTTTAGGTATGTGATTAGCAGCTAAAGGGGATTCAATTCGGTATTTAAGGTAAGGTTTTCAGCTAAAGTTTAGGATTTTTGCTCTGTTTTAAGGTTATGTTTAAGCTTTGAAATTTTTATTGTAGAATTGGGTATTTGGTGAGGTTTAAAGTGTTTCAAAGCTTAGGTTTTGTAGGTTGAATGCTGGTAATGTTGTGATAATGCTTGGTACTACAACAAATCTCTATTTCCATAACACATGAATATAAGTTTTTTAAAAAAGTATTATAATAAGTAAGATTTGAAAGAGGTAAAATTAGATTATACGCGCGGGACAAAAAAAAAATTAAGCGCCAAATGAAAAAATGTGTTAACTTTTTGCCCAAATCCAATTTTTCTTTCTCTCACCTCATTCCTTTCTCTCCGCCCAAATCACTTTGACAGGGGCTCCATCGCACAACTCCACCTCTATCTCCATCACAACCTTTGTTTCTTCTCTCCCCTAATTTGAAAAATTGACCTTCCTTATCATCGGCAAACGGCGCAAATAATAAGGGCTCGTGGGTCTTGTGAAAATGACGGGCTTAGGGTCGTGGGTGGCTCGGTCTCGCAGAGAGATCATAGGTGGCTCGGTCTTGCAGAGGGGTCCGAGCCCCCTCTTCTTTCTTCTTGAAATTTTGGTAAAATATGAATCTCTCTAATTAAATTATTTATTTATTATATCTTCTTGAGGTGCAATTCTTCTCCTAACATGCATTTCTTGTGTTGGTTGATTCAGACTAGCTTCTATATGAAGTTGTTTGAGGGTGGTGAGTTGGACCGTAAAGTTATGGAGAAAGCTGGTTGTCAAAACTATTCCCACACTCCATGGGAATCAGAGAAAGGTGATGTCTATGAAAGGCAAACTTATTTTAAATTTGACAAGCGTATTTCTCGTTACAGAGGAGAGACAAGAAGTACTCGACAAAGAAGCCCCCTTTCTGATAGAAATGGATGGATTATTGAAGAGGTCATGACTCTCCATGGAGTTCCTCTTGGTGACTATTTCAATGTATGACACTGTAACGTTTTCTTCTCAATTCTTGTTTAAATTTCCCATTTCGCAACTCTCTTTTCTTTTTTGTCAGTTGGCTATGATCTAGATAACTCTTGTACTCAATGTGAAATCTTTTTGAATGCTGATTAGTGATATTTTATTTTCACAACTTCACATAAGATACCAAGTAGAGGATTTTCCTTCAAAATCAAAGCAATGTCAGCTAAAAGTACATTTTGGAATTGCCTGGCTCAAAAGCACTAGGAATCAGAAAAAGATTACAAAGAATATCATTTAGAATCTGAATGATCGCTTGAAAGTGATTGTTAGTGAAGTTGAGAAGAAGTTTGTTATGAAATAGTCAATGGAAGTGGTTCAAATAGGATCATTAGCTTACTTGGTATCCAGCTAACTCGGGTTTGAATGTCCTGTAATTGAGCATCGGGATCCATCCAAGTATGCCCTAATAGCCTTGCATACAGAAGTAGTGTGGCAACATTATTTTTTGGACAACCACTACTCCTTCAACATAGGTAGGTAGTCAAAAGTTGATAACGCACTGAAAGAGAATTTTGAAACCAACTACTCTTAGTTTTTTGTCAAAATCAAAATCCAAAGGAAGAACTCCATGGAATCATAAAGGGTGCTGAGTTTTCGATGACATGAACTCATTGGATGTTGTTATTCATAGTATGTGTCAGCTATAACATGTGACTTGATTTTAAGACTGCACTAATTCAAGGTCACGGGAGATGGATGGCTTTGCTAATTTCTGTGATCACCAGACACAAGGTAGTCTGTGGATAGTGTATCATTACCCCATTGTGAGAAATTTCTCTCCTGTTGCTTGAAAATTCATGAAACACACATATTCACGTGTAATATCCCTTCTAAGCACCAATGAAACACAACAGTAGGCAGTAGTGCTTTCTGATGAGTACTAGGCATGCAGCTGTGGCTTTGGATTAATTAAAACATCTCTAGTGGTGAGATGGTAGAATTTTTATGAATATATATATACTCAACTTTTTCTTGCTTGCTTTTATTTAATATCTAAAACTTATAAACTCATATAAATTAGAGTGACAGAGAGATAGGGAGAAAGAAAAAGAGAGAAATCAGTATTCTTTCTTCTGTTGTTTTATTTTAGAGAGCTTGTTTTGGTTAATTTTACAATTAAATCTCAATATCTTTATTTTTTTTATATATTAGCTTTATTTGATAAGAATAAATATGTATGTTTTAATCAACTAAAAAGTGGTATTCATTTTCTTATTATTTTTTGTTTCATAGTTGGATGAATGATTGAGATATAGTTACTTCATTTGCTTTAAGAATCAGAAACTTATATGTATGGTATTTACAACACTCAATCTTTTTTTGTTTGTCCCTCTAAAAATCATAAGATTTGTGCATTGATATGAGATAAAATGCTACAAAGATTAATAAATAATTAATGTTTTCTAATTTACAAATTTTCACAAATATATTTCTAATAATGAGCATTTTATTTTCATATGTGATTTACTTTAATGGCGGAAAAAGAAAACGTTTGTATTTTTTTCATGGTTCTATTCTATATTTGTTTTATTCTTTTGAGTGTTATATAATACATAGTGGTCTTTTGATGTAACAGAAAAGTTTAAGATATATATGATTTATATTTATTATGAGGATTCAACTTCTTACTTCTCCATTTGATTGCTCTAATCTTTTTCTTTTTATCTGCTATAATTGATGTTACAAAGAATATAAAGTTGGGTTTGATAGTTAATTATGTACAAGGATGCTTATGCTCAATCCATCTTGAATTCTTGAATGATCAATCACTTGCTATGATGTGATGTTGCAGAATACTTAGCTGTCATAATGGATAGAGCAAAAAATGCCATTGACTATGGCGATGCTGTAATTAAATCACATAAAGAAATCAAAGAAGTTGGTTAAAAGTAAGGCCAGGTAATGATTATTAAAGAAAATACTTTGCTTTTTATTTTTAATCCACTCAAATAAATCAATATAGAAGCAAGGGACAAGATTATATTGAGCATTATAATTCTTTTCTTTTTCCACATGTATGTTAGGTCTTTCTCTTGTGAGAGGTGGTCTTTCATTGTTTTGTTTTTTTTTATTGTAAGTGGATAAAACTTCTGTGTGTTTAGTTTTTCAAAAAATGATTGTTTAAACATACTATTATTTTTTATGCAATCTAGATGTTTGAAAGAATGTCTAAATAATAAAATACTCAATGGATTTGTGTTATTTATTATATAAATGATAGGTTATTTAATATTTCTAATATGCATATACTTTGTCATATATATATATTCTATGCATATATGTTTTTTATGATCTAATTTTTGTTTTTTACCTTGTTTTCCATCTTGTGTTTGGGTTAAGCCCATTCAAACATATTCAGAAATTTCAAATAAAAGAAATCAATCCTATGAGAAAGTACAATAGTTATTGTTGGATCCGTTAAAATGGTCATATGGTATTAAATTCTCTACTTAATTGAGGGATTGTTTGATGCTCTGCTATTTGGCTATTGTAATTATAAGGGATGGGTTTTAGACATGTCTATTCATTGGAGTATGCTAAGGTATTTCTGTAGAATATTTATATAATTGTTATTATTTAATAGATGTCTCTACTAAATTATAGAGGTGCACGATTAAGAAAAGTGAGTGGAGAAGCTGAAGTTGAAAAGTGAGTGGAGAGGGAAAAAAGTGTCACCAAGCAAGAGAAGAAAGAAAGTAATAAAGTAAAGGGAGAGAACGATTGACTAGAAATGTATCAAAATCAAAGCCAAGGTAATGTATCAAACTCTTGATTTATTTTTAATAGCTTTGAGGATTACATATGGACTTGAGTACTTCAATTTACAGTTTGAAACTTGAAGTGGAGGAGTACTTCTTGAAGTATTGGACTATGCAAGGTAAAGATCATGTTCTTGTTGATTAAGTTGTGTTGGTTTCAAGTTTGCTTCTAAAAAAGAGATTTGGTGATGCGTTTGGAGATGTGTTATTAAATATTAGACTGGAAAGAAAAGTCAACAAGCACAAGTATTGTTAAAAAATTGAAAAAAAAAGATGTTGCTTAAATACCAACATATTCTTGAGATAATGATATAATAGCTTGAAACATTATGGAGTAGATGGTTATTTGAACTATAAGTTATTAAGTCATTTTTTAATGCCTTTGGATTTTTTTTAATTGTTTGTAGTAATATCCCAATTAAAAAAATACCTTTATGTATAAATCATGCTTCCTATCTTTGAATTGTTATGAATATACTATGTGAAAAATTATTGAAGACTAATCAAAAGATTGTATCAAGTTTTTTGGTCATTGAAAGTAGCTATATATATTTACTGCAAGTCAGGTTTTAATTGTTTTTGCTTCAACCACTAATGATGTATGTACTTAGCATTCTTAGTATTTTTTAATATTGTGTGAAGAGTTCTTCTCCTTAGTATTTTGTGATTGTGTATTACTGTTGATTGTGTCATAATATATATATATATATATTTATGTGGTTTATGCTTTCTTGGTTGCTAATAATTAAATGATTATTTTTTGTATGTCGCAGTAATACACTAGCTTATTTTTTAGTGTGTCCTTTCTAAGTTTTGGCTAATGGGATTTTAGGTCTTTATAGTTGCTCTGGTGGAATGCCTTTTATTTTGAAATGCTAACATTTTCCTACCTATATTTTAGATTTTTTTCAAGTGATTTATTAATTTCGATTTGTTGTGTTTGGAATTGGCAAGAATGATGATTCAATTAGATGTGTGAAAAGGAGAACAAAAACTCCTTTCATGAACTCAAAACATTTGAGGCATTTGAATTGTCTGACTTGTTTACCGCAACACCTATATTAAGTTTCTGGTCTTAGTTGGTCACAAACACTTCCCTGGCATAGCATGTATGTGTTTGTTTGTTTGTGTTTTTTTTTTAATTCTTTCCATTTTATTTATGTTACTTCTGGAGATATCCCTTGTTACTCTGGTCCAGTAGCTTTTTTTCTATTATATATATGTTTTGGAATGGTTTGTTTGTATTGGTTTTGGTAATTTTGTAATGGATTGGGCAAGAATGACGAATCAATTAGATGCGTGAAAGGAGAACTCTTTATTGAACTCAACTTTGAGGCATTTGAATTGTCTGACACATGCCTGTCACAACCATCCTCACCATATAAATGTCTATACATTAGAGCTATAGGGAGTATCTCAAGCATCTTTAGCATAATCTTGAGATCAAGTTGTTATATCAACTTGGATAGAAATTGTCTTACTCTTAATTACTATTAAGCCAAAATACTGAAGAAAAAAAATGTAACAAATTTTATTGACTTAATGGATAATTTTTTTATACTTCTAGTTTTATTATTTCATTTTGAAAACTCTAGCTAGCAATTTAGTCAGCCAATTTATTTATCCTTAATGGAGTACTGATTTTTTTAATGTATCAGTCATTTTTTCTCTTTAAAAGTTGTGTACCACATTGTGTCATTTTTTATAATGATATAGATTAATAATGCATATGATCTTGACTAATTATCTTATCTTACAACATTATTATTGCAGGGGTTGACAAAGATTACAGGTTTACATTTAGGTAAAGCCAAGATCAGCTTATTTAAAGATGTTAGCGATGTCATAAAGCTTGGAAGCTAAGCTATATATCATCAGCCAGCCTTGACTGTTTTGACCTGGGATTAGATATAACACTGGTAAAAAATGGATCACTAGTAGGTTTATATGAATAGCCACCATCATGCCATCCAGTTCTGTTGTCAGAACATAGGACAGTTACAAAGCTTTTTCCCATCCTTCTCTCTCTTTCTGTTTCTCTGTGTGTGTCTTTCTCATCCTCAAATATCTGCAACTAGTGATGTTGTCATCAATTCCATCATTTTGGAAGAGGAAAACTAGAGTTGTTATCTTAAAAACAAATGTCATCTGAACACAGCAAGACAATACAGAAAATTGATATGGTTTAATTTTAAAAACAACAATTATGACAAAAATGAGTCTCTCAAATGGTTTTAGTTGTTCCTCTATGCCAATACAATATTTTACATATTTATGACAAGTACATTTATGTATAATGGCAGGTGAGGGATGAAATCGAACATCTTTTGGATGACAATGAAGATATGGCACATTTGTACTTAACAAGGAAGTGGATCCAGAATCAACAATCTGAAGCTTTGTTGGGAGGTTCTGGTTCAAATAGCATCAACACCATTTCTACTCATCTTCCTCGGATTAGTTCTAGGAGAAGTGGGAGTTTGGTGAGCAACCACTTGGATGATAATGATGTTGAAGATCTGGAGATGTTGCTTGAGGCATATTTTATGCAGCTGGATGGAACACGAAACAAGATATTGTCTGTGAGTGCTATTTCTTATCCTAGCAATTTAAACATGATATTCCTGCCAAGTTTTATTTAACGTACATGGAAGTGTAACAGTAAGTTTCATGTAAGCTGTAATTCTGCAAGCATTTAGCATTTTGTGCTTTATTTTACATGAAATTTTGATTGTTTGTCTACTTCTGGGATGACATGACTATGAGAATTTTAAATCTGTGGGAAGTACATGTTGGAGCTAACTAAACCATTAGGTGAATCAGCAAATTCGAGGTTTTGATTCTCATTTTAGTTGTTCTGTAACTTTTTTCTGAACTCAAGGGGTTGTCAAATTTAAATTTATATTTGTTTCTTCTCTTTTGGACTAAGTGGAGGATTTACATTCACCATATAAGTCTCTGCCCCCATGGTTTTAAAGAAAGCCAGCAATTTCAAATGGCATGTTGTCAAGTTCTGTTAACAATTTTGTAGAAATCTGCTGTATGGATGATAACTGAGTTTTGATTCTCATTTTAGCTGCTTGGCTCGTAAGTTAACTTTGTTACCATCTCTTATTGTGTTTATATAATCTGTAAAATTCATCAATACCCACTTCAATTCATAAATCTCTCTAGCAGAAAATATTTGTATACCATTGCATATTTCTCTAGGGCTGGATGGAAGATAAGATATTAGACTTAAATGTGCTTAGGATCCGTGTTTTAAGAAAACCTCCGCAAAGCAAGTGATTTTTTTGTATTGGACCCTTTCTTCATTTGACTGGTGTTGCTATTTCTTTGTCATGTTTTGATTTCTGATGCACTTTTGTCACCTATGAGATATCACCACACTTGCACAGAAGAATTGGACTCCACTCGTGGGATCCACCTATTTCTGGAGGAAGTGATATTGAAATGAAGAAATGTGATTGGAATTGTCCAAAGTGAGTTTCCTTTTTTTATTGTGTCCTTCTAATCTAAGAGGAATAAAAAGCCTGATATTAATCATAAAAAAGTATGCAAGGAAAAGTACATTTGGTTGTTACTGAATAAGTTTTGCTTTTCATTTTTCAATGGCTTCATTCCTATAAACCACTGTAAATTCTATTTGCAAAAGGGCAAGTTTCAAGAGAGAGCTTGATATTAATCTTTGAAATTGTGAAAGAAAGTACACTTGGAGAGGAGAAGTTCAAGTTGGATTTCTTTCCCCTAATTAGATTTTTATTTGAAAAACTGCACCGTTTTTCAAATAATGGTCAATTTATTTAGTTCCAATATCTGAACAGCAGTCTGTTAAACTGCATTTCTTATTGAAAATTTAATTTTTTTTAAGGACTATGTTTCCACTCGATGGTGTCGTGCTCCAGAACTCTGTGGGTCAATTTTTCTCCAAAGTAAGCTGGGATTGATCTTTGTGATTTTATTTTCAATTTTTATTGATTGGCTGATGACATATGCATAAAGTATTACATTTTTTTGTTGATTTTCTGATGATCTTTCGAAGTTCTTCTTTGATGTTGTTTCTTCAATTTCTTCTATTACTGATTCCACAGTATACTCCAATATATTTTTTTCAAGCATTGTTCCCTTGCAATATATGTATATATGAGTTGGCATGTTGTATTGGCTTCTTCTACTGTATATACTACTGGTATGTGGCCATCATTATTTTGTCTATAAGCTTGAATCACCAAAATACATGTTTCTCTCAGCACCATTGATCTATTGCTCTTCATTTTATTTATATGACAAATTGACAATGGCTCAGTCTACCTATTATGTACTCTCATACTTATTTCTAGTAAAAGAATAGTTGCGGACATTGTTTTTGATTGGCAATTAACAAGTAGCAATGCTTTTAAGTATTTTCCAATATCTTTGAGGGGATTGGCCAATGTTAATTTTTATGTTACCTTCTTACTCTATATCATATCAAGTGTATGGTTGCTTAGTACTTTTTTCTAATACTAAGAGTCTAAGACCTCTACTTTTTGTCTTCAGTACACTCTTGCAATAGATATTTGGAGCATAGGATGTATTTCCTGAAATGCTTACAGGAAAACCACTATTTCATTGGGAAAATGTGATACACCAATTGGATCTCATGACTGATTTGCTTGGCACACCACCCTCCCCAGCCAAATCCACTGGAAGGGTTCGTTTTTATTCTTTCTATCCATGCTAGTCACTCCTCCGTAGCAAAAATAATCAAGATTCATGAGATAAAATATTTAAGTAGCTTTTCCCTGAATTCTCTTGCTGTAAACACTATATTCATCATGCTTAAATACTTGATTTTTAGCTTTTGCGTTTCATTTTATGGCTTGTTTCTTAAATTTAATATTCTCAAATTTTGTGCTTGAGTTAGGCTAGTGGCCCAAGATAATTTGGGCCAAGTGTCCACCATAAATTTGGACCAACAATTAGTTTTAGTTTTAGTTTTCAATACAATTTCATTTTCTTTCATAATATTGTATCAAAGAATTAAACTATTCTAGCTTCATTTATCTCCTATACTTTAAAAAGACAAGGTTCAAACTTGTATCTTAGTTTAATATTAGTTTCAAGTCCGTAATGTTTTTTCAATTTGTTTGTTTCCTTAGGGTCCTGTTGCTGGTTATCGAAGTGTATTGTGAACTTTTATTTCTGCATTTATTGTATCTTATGAGATCAATATTTAGGTAATTAGATTAAGTATCTTGAATGACCTCAAGTTGTTTATTTTATTTATATTAATATTTTATGTTTTGTATATGTTGCAGCTGGAAGACAGTACCCTTAATTTGATATTGGATATTCTTTGCAAAGTTTATCGGGGAGAAGTTTGGCTGCATAATGATTATCTTTCAGGGTCATTTATTGATTATTTTGTTGATTTTTCATTGGTGGTTCTATTAAAGTTGACATTTTTCTTTTCCTTCGTAGTTTTTTGATTGGATTTATTGCTTTAAATTTTTCAGGAATCACTTTGCAGTCAGTTTTGGGACAGAGAAAGTTTTGTTGATGGTCCTATTCGGTGTCTTCTTTGTAGCCTAGAAGGTGAATTTCCCTTTAGGACTGTGGAACTTATTCACCTTTTATCATCCCTATCTGAAGGAACTTGGCCAGCAAAATGTGTGTAAGTTTCTTTATTTCTTTGCATTGGGTTGAGGATTCTACAGTAATTTCTGTACATTTGTAAACACTACACTATACTATATCAACGTAATTGACTGCGAATATGTATCCCTGTTTTGTAATTACTTGTTAGTGACCAAATAACTTAAGGTCAGAGTTTAGTACCTATCTGAGTTCCATATTCTATTACACCTCTCCTTTAAATGAGATATGATATTTGATGGATCTACCCTAGAAATAATAGTATCATTCTAAATGCTTTTGTAACTCAAATCTCCCAAACTTTTAACATGTTGTCTCAGTAATTAAGCACCTGAACCAGAGATGTCTTTAGGGTGAAATTGAGGCCCCTTTAACCTGAAAATGTTAATGTTTGTTTACTGTAATATGTATTTATTCATTGTGTGATAATAGTATTTTGAATTTTGAAATATGTTCACCTAGTATTGATTGCTTAGGTCTTATATTGTATATAGTTTTATTATTTGATTCATATTATTTAATTTTTTTAAGCATATACCTTACCTTTTATCTGCTATTGCAGGAGAAAAGTATACTTAATTTTGAAGGCTTTGTGTTGGGCAGCTATAGAATATTTTGTGCTGAAAGTAGTAATTTTTCAATATGTTGAATATTTAAGACTACTTGAATACTTAAAGAACATTTTGTTGTTGATGACAGTGTTGAATGTTTAAACTAATTTGTGGATTGTTAATACAATGTTGAATGTTTTTACTTTTTGTTATTTGAAAATCAAGTTCATTTGATGATGCTAGTATATATTAGAAAGCTAATTTTAATTATATATAAAAAATTAAAATATAATAGAATAAATTAGTGTTATATAAATGAATATATAATGAGAATTTAAACTTATCTAAATATTAAAATAATACAAAAATTGTGTTATAATATCTATTACAATAACACTTTTTATGTAAAGAATTTTGTTATGCAAACTTCATTATATAACACAAATAATGTGTTATACTAAAGTGTAGTATAACACAAATTTATAAGTATTGAAATGTGTTATATAATCGACTATAAATAATATAATTAAACACTTATCTATTTATTAAAATAACACAGAAAGTGTGTTATCGTTGACATTATAATAACACGTCTGTATAACAATGATAAAGTGTTATGTAAAGTACTCTGACCTACGATAACATAGTCGGTCTTAACACATTAAAAAGTGTTATGGTATGTTTTGATAACACATTTTTGGTGTTATTAAAAGCATTTTTTTTTCTTGTAGTTGTGATTTTGGGATTTATTTGATGAAGGTTTGGGATGAGTTTAAATTGAGAGAAAGGCATGGAAGCTGGGTTCGCAGGGTCAAGTCGCGATCGAGTTCATGCAAGTCACGACTTGAACCCATTCCAGAGCCGCCCCTGGTACCCCAGACAGAGGCTCTCTTTCTTGGGGGCGTGCCGCGACCCACTAGTTCAAGTCGCGGCCCGCCCCTCCCTTCTGTGCCAGTATGGGTTTTTTGAGGGTTTAAGGGTGGATTTTCTTTTCCTAAGGTTCGAGATCGAATCTACTAACAGTATTAGTACGATTCGAGGCCCTGGGAATGGGGTTTAGACCATGAACCTTTTATTATTCATTTTTATTAATGGGATTTCATATTTGGTTATGACTAGGTGACCGCCAAGGGACTTAAGGACTGATCATTCTCAAGGGTCGTTCTTTTATTATTTCATGCTTGAACCAGAGGTAAGAAAACTGCACCCAGTATGTGACATGCATGGTTATTGATGAGGCATGTTGAGTGCTCTACATATGGACATTGAATGCATTGTAAATGCATAGAAACTTTGCTTATCTGTGTGTGGCACTGACTTATTAGTCAGGGAACATTAATGGTGTTAGTATTTGTCGTGAAGTTGTGACTTATCAGTCAAGATCAGCAGGGGTACTAAGCACTGGTCATATGGTATTGGCTTAAGAGTCAAAAGCAGCATTAATGTGTTTAACACAGGCCGAAATGATTAGATCTAATCAACATCAGCATTAAATGCTTCACCGACCCCAAGGTTGAAGAAAACTAAAAGCGCTTGTTTAGTCTAAAGGCTAGTTACTTAGAGTTAGGGCCAAAGGGCTTAGGTGACTGAAATGTCACATGGCTTAGGGTGCAGAGCCCCAGAGTGTAACTCATTAGTCACTTATCTGATTAGGGTGCGGAGCCCTAGAGTGTGACTCATTAGTCACCTATCTGATTAGGCTGCGGAGCCCCAGAGTGTGACTCATTAGTCACCTATCTGATTAGGGTGCGGAGCCCCAGAGTGTGACTCATTAGTCACCAATCTGATTAGGGTTGCAAGCCCCAGAATGATTACCTGAATCATTTATTGATATTACATACATGCAGTAATAGGTTTTTTTACTGATCCTTGGCTCACGGGTGCTATGTGGTGTAGTTAAAGGGAAAGAAAAGCTCACCCATCCTTGAGTGGAGAGCTTAGGTGGCGATGTGTACATATGCGGCCGCTTGACCACCACGGCCAAGGTGTTTCTCAGAGGAACTAGGGGTTAACCCTATTTTTGCCGCTTAGGTCGGCAGGTTATAATTTTTATACTGTAATGACCATTTTGGATTGTAAATAACTTTGTAAACACTTTTATGGGCCCATGTACATCTTAATGTTTTAAATAAAATATATCCATTCATTTTGATCAAGATTTTTCACCTTAGCCTATTAATAACATCTAGATGAACGTTTATAACCAAATGACTCGTTTAGCGAGTTAAGCACTGTTTAAAGTCCATAGTAACGGTTTTAGAGTAACCAGGGCGTTACAATGTAAATTTTGTTGGAGAGTCTCTTTAATGTCTCTCGACAAAGTGCCAAATTTAGATTGGTGCTAAGATGAGAGATTTGTGGTACAAAGTTGTATATTATTGATGGTTGAATTTAGAGAAGATGGAGATGTTGAGTTCCAACTATTTTTAATAATATCTTTGCACTCAACATCATGAATCCACATATTTTCAAATCTGAAGCGAGATCATTTTCTACTAGTAATGAGAAAAGAACCTAGATTGTCTTGAAGAGATAAGCTGAGGGCTCTATGGTTCAAATGATAGAATTATAGATGCATTAATTGAATTATTTTGGAACTGCTCAACCCACTCCTCATTGGCCATTGCCCAGTCCAAACTCTCTTTGATGAAACCAACAGAAGTATTTTTGATCCAGGTGAAATGTTCGCCTTTATAATTTAACGGTTGTAATGCACACACATCTAAAGTACAACGAAAAGCTTCGATTTGTGAGTCACTTCTATCGTTCCAGCCTACTTTGTCATTTTGACTTAGAATTTCATAAAAATCTCCCATAACAAGCCAAGCTCCACTAGCTACTATCCTCAAATGTTGCAATAAATCCCAAGTATGATGTCTATTTTATGTCTTGGGATCTCCATAGAAACCAAAAAAATGCCAAGGCATTGACTGATTGTCAAAGCTAAAGAAACAACTAATGTGATTTGATAGAAGCAACATCTACTTTCCATAGAAGCATAAGTCCCCCCACTTAATCCATTTATTGGGACTTCAAACCATTTCTCAAAGGATAGATGTTTGCAAATTGAATCTACCTTTCCTTGTGAGAGTTTTGTTTCCATCAAGAAGAGTAATATCGGTTTATGATATTTAACAAGGAACTTAGTCTGTCGTAGAGCTTCTTCTCCATTCAATCCTCCTTACATTCCAGCTAACAATAGCCATTATACAACTACTCACATAGAAATAAGGAAGGAGGTGAAATTTTGCATCGAGCTTATATAATCCCTTTTTGTTTTAGAGTGTTTCTTTAGACAAAGAAGGCTCCTTAACCATAATATTCAAAACCACTTTTAATGCTTGATAGCATATAGATTAAAAGTTAACTTTATATTTAATGGGCATAAATTGATCAAGTATATCTCAATCCACGTGAGGATTGGTAATTGACTTTGCAAAAGCTTTCTTAGTTTAGGATTTTTTTTATTTCATTCAAAATTTGGCTCCAGGGGATATCTATTATTAATTAGTTTAAATTATTTTTAATGTGATTGTGATATTTCGAAATCACAACTAATTATTATGAATATCAACTGAATTATAACTAGTCAATTAGTGAGATTTGGAGAAAAAAAATAATTTATATGAAAAAAATTACTAAATTGATTGTGAAGGTGACTGAACTAGGTCTGAAGAAAAGAAAAAAAGATTTGAAAAAAAAAAACCAGTTGTGATGGTAACCGATTACTTAACCAGACCTAAAAAAAATAGGATCCAAACAAAAAATCTAAACTAATCATAATCGTAACTCGTTAAATCTATGTTTGAAAAAACAATAGATCTGGAAAAAAAAACAGTCGTCGTGGTACCTAGTTACTTAGCTAGATGTGAAAACAAAATCAAATGTAAACAAAAAAAAAAACTAAATTGATCGTTATTGTAACTGGTTACAATTAGGTAAAAAAAAATCATATATGAATAAAAAAAATCAATCACTATGGTACCTAGTTACTTAAACAGATTTGAAAAAAAAAACAGATTTGAACAAAAAAAAATATTAACAAATCATGATAGTAATCAGTTGCAGTTAGTCATGGAGGAACAACAAATCAAATATGAGGTGCAAAATTAGATCTCAGATGTGAAAAAGAACAAGAATAAAATCATATATGAAGAAAGAAGAACAAGAAGAAGAAGAACCAGAGGGATGGAGGTGCGTCTCTATCGGGGGTGGGGGCATAAGTAGCATCGACGATGGAGGGTTGAGATAAGGGAACCAAATGGGATGGGAGAGAGGAAGAAATAAGAAAAGAGGAAGATATATCGTGAGGGAGAGAAGAGAATGTGAGAGAGAGAGTTTTGTGTAATTATGTTTATGATAATATATTTTTTATATTTTATGAAATTGTCATATTTTAAACTTTTTTTTTTTTTCAAAACTTAATATGTATAATTAATTTTTTTCATAAATATAAAAACTATGTTTATAAACTTCTCTATTTTTAATTAAAGCACCGTCAACGCAAATGGAATAAATAATTGATAAACAAATGATAGTTTGTTTATATATGTGTATTATATATTTTGAAAGAAAGAAAAAAATATTAATGATATTATGAAACACTTTAAATACATTCATTACGGTCACTCTCCCAACATA
Organism: Humulus lupulus; assembly: GCF_963169125.1. NCBI lineage: Eukaryota > Viridiplantae > Streptophyta > Magnoliopsida > Rosales > Cannabaceae > Humulus > Humulus lupulus. The sequence continues at coordinate 31,123,384 of NC_084794.1, read as the reverse complement.
GGTCCATAGAGAAATCGGATCAAGTTGATCTAGCGACTTTTGTATTTAAAATTTCAGTCTAGATGAACTTGATACATCAAATTCATTTGGATGAACCAATCGATTGATTCTGTAAAATGCAAAATTGGCAATATATATACGTATCATTTCAATCGCGAGGATGTAATTCAGTAATTGTGACGTCGTATTCAGACACAAGGGAGTGATCTTGGGTGACCATTAATTTATCTTGGTATGGCGTGTAATTTTCATTATTTTCTGAAACGAAGAAAGCTGGCCTTGAAGGGTCGGGGGATGATATGGTGTAGCTGTTGAGCATCATAACAACCTCAGGCATTCTTGGTCTATCAGCTGCTGCTTCTTGGACGCATAGTAATCTCACGTGGATGCATTTCAGAGCTTCATGTCTTGGCCATTCATCATTCAAGGTTGGATCCAATAGCTCCAATGGTGTCCCATTTGCCCATTGATTCCATGCCTATTTCACACATGTTTTCAACAATATCAGTTGATAGATAGATACAAACAGAATGATCAATAGTTATTGCTCTACTTACATGGCTTTGAAGATTGGTCCAATTTCGAAAACTCGAGTTTGTGCGGCCTCTAATTATTTCTAGAACCAAAACTCCGAAGCTGTAGACATCAGATTTTGTCGAAAAGTTCCCATTCTTGGCATACTCCGGCGCCATATATCCACTTCAAGTTATCAGAAGAGAAGTTATTAGTTACGTATAGTTTAAAACATTGATGATAATGAGCCTGAAGTTGTAGTGTCAAGTTATATGGATGAGATTTTTCTGGCAAGGACTTACAAAGTACCCGATATACGATTTGTATTGCCTTGAGTCTGGCTTCCACATAAGAGTTTTGCAAGACCAAAGTCTGAAATTTTGGGATTCATGTCTTGGTCTAACAAAATGTTGCTCGCTTTCAGATCACGATGAATAATCCTGAATTGAGAATCTTCATGAAGATAAAGTAGCCCTCTAGCTATACCAACAATGATTTTGTATCGTCTTTCCCAATTCAAACTAAATTGTCGCCCTTCATCTACACATTCAAAGTTTCAAATATAATTAAGAACATGATGAGGATTCATGTTTAATTAATAATACTTAATTCTATTTATGATTCATGGAGAAGAACAATAGCAGAAGTACATACCAAATAAAATCTTATCCAAGCTCCCATTAGGTAAGAATTCATAGACAAGTAGCTTCTCTTCATCTTCCAAGCAAAAGCCTAATAATCTCACCAGATTCCGGTGAAGCAATTTAGCAACTAGAGTTACCTCAGTTCTTAGTTCTTCTAGTCCTTGTCCTGAGTTACTTGAGAGTCTCTTAACAGCTATTTCTCGCCCATCATACAGTTTTCCCTTTGAAATGGATATATATCTATTCAATTTTTGCTATAAAGAGTGAAAATTTGTATGGCTAGAAAGTTAGATCAGTACCTTATAGACAGGGCCGAAACCACCTTCTCCAAGTTTGTTTGCATTTGAGAAATCTTTTGTTGCATTCTTAAGTGTTCTCAGTCCAATCAAAAGTGACTCTTTGCCATCAACTCCATCCTCACGAACATCATCTATGTGACATAGATGAATGTAACACTTCAGAAATACTCAACAACATACACCCCATTTGACTCAACTGAGTTGAATGCATTAAAAATATATGTTGTGATTCTTACCATCTTTCTTTCTCCAAACCTTTCTCCAAAATAAGTAAGCAAAAACTATTGATACGAGTAAGAGAGTTGCAACCACTGGAACCACCACTGCAACCACTGTTATATTAGTATATTCTTCTTCCCTGCAGGATTGCATGTTTGTCAAAATCTCGAACACTTGGAAAGTATATATTCATCTACAACGCAAACGCAACTTGACTAACCTGCATGGTTGGATCCATTAGTACTTGCTGTAGTGGTATTAGTAGTAGTTAAGTTTGGCTCAAGCAATGAAGAAGAAGGGGATGGAGAAAGCTGTTCTCTTAAGTTGAAAAAAGGATATGTTTCATATCGAAGATTGCAGCTCATAGAATATATCTGACACCCTACTTTCCCATCACAACTCGTCCGAGGAAAGTATCTAATAATGCCTTCGAGGCAAGTAAGGCAGTTCTTTTCAGATAAGTCTCTGGTGCACTCTAACATAGCATATACTTTATCACCAACAACTGTGTAATTAATACTCCCAAGAGCAAACCTTAAAGGATCTGATGCAGCACTTAATGAGAGATTTCTGATCAAGTTTTCGAGACAGCGATTGAAAAGAACTGGCTCAGTTGCCAATTCCACATTATAGAAACCACCTCTTGGAACGCTATTCACACTAGAGAAGAAATTTTCATCAGAATACTGAATCTGACAATTAACATAGCCTATGGAAGCTTCCTTCTAATTTGGACAGACTTGCCTTAAAGTTAAACCAGCTGTGCTTGCACAAGCTTGGCAGTCTCTGACAGAGATATTTCATCTGCATTGGAGAAGACCATAGACAAGATTGGAGCTTTGTCCAGCACTAGGGAGGTTATAGCCGGCTAGAGAAGCATTGGAAACGAGGGAAGTGAGAACAAGGTTTAAGTTTCTTTCGTAGACACTCCCGGAAGTGTAATTTGCTGAAGTGTTACAGTTTTTGTAGATGAAGTTTTCGGCTTCAGTGAAGTAAAGTAGTTGATGAATACATGAAAGAAAGAGTAAGCAAAGAGCATAATAATATGACCGAGTATTCATTGTGTTTAAAGATGGTAAACGACTACAAATCTGATGAAACTAACCTCTTTTAAGCAAATTTTATCTTAATATAATCATTATTTGCAAACTTTGAATTGATAACTGTTACGATAAAACGAATGAAAGGAAAAATGCTCTGTATTATTTCATTGACTGAGGAAGAATTACACAGGTTTTATATACAAGATGGTTGAGTAAAAAACAACCAAACAAACTAACAGAAATTTAGTTAATAAGAAACCGACTAACTAATGCTTAACTACTAACAGACACAGCTCAGCACTAGGTACCCTTAACAGCCCCCTTCAAACTTAGGGTGGTAGAACAGACCACACCAAGTTTGTCTCTAAGAAAAGGGAACCTAGAACTGGAGATTGGTTTGGTAAGAGAGTCTGCTAGTTGATGCTCAGCAGGAACATGTTGCACAACAATCTCCTTGCGAAGGACCTTGTCTCGAACAAAATAGAGGTCGATTTCTATATGCTTTGTGCGAGCATGTAGAACAGGATTAGCAGTGAGATGCATAGCACTAAGATTATCACACCAGATCAGAGGAGGTGGCATGGGAGACAGCTGCAATTCGGAGAGTAAAGATTGGAGCCAACTCAACTTAGTGACAACAGCAGCCAAGCTTCGATATTCAGCCTAAGTGGAAGACCTGGAGATAGTTGTTTGCTTTTTAGATTGCCAGCCAATTAGATTCCCACCTAAGAAGATGCAATAACCAGTTGTGGACCTGCAATCATCCGAATCAGCTGCCCAATCCGCATCACAAAAAGCTTCTAAGTGCAGAGAGGAGACACGTTTTAGATGTAGGCCATAGTCCAAAGTTCCAGCCAAGTACCGCAATATTCGTTTGACTGCTACAAAATGAGATTGTAAGGGATTATGCATAAACTGGCAGACTTTATTAACACTAAACGCAATGTCAGGCCGAGTGATAGTGGCATATTGAAGAGCACCCACAATGGACCTATAAGCAGTTGGATCAGCAACGGGATCACTGCCATAGTTTGACAGCCTCAAGCCACTATTCATGGGAGTTGATTGTGTTTTGACACCCTGCAACTCTGCTTTACACAGAATATCTTGGAGATATTTCTTTTGAGATAACACAACACCATTTGTGATGGGAACAACTTGCAGCCCTATAAAATAATCCATCTCACCAAGATCTTTCAAGGCAAACTTGGAACTCAAAGCTGTGATCAAAGTTGAAACATGATGAGGATGGCTGCTAGTGATGAGAATATCATCAACATAGATTAGAACATAGATGCAGCTGGTAGCAGTGATGTTAACAAACAGTAACTGATCTGTTTTGGCAGATGTGAAGCCAAGACCAACAAGAACAGTAGAAAGTTTCTCAAACCAGGCTCTTGGGGCTTGCTTAAGGCCATAAAGAGCTTTGTGCAATTTGCACACTTTAGTAGGATGCTCAGGATCAACAAATCCTGGGGGTTGAACCATATAGATGTCTTCATGGAGATCCCCATTTAAAAATGCATTGTTGACATCTAATTGTCTAACAGACCAGCCTTTAGATAGAGCTATTGTAAGAACCACTTTGATGGTGACAGGTTTGACAACTAGACTAAAGGTTTCAGTGAAGTCAAAACCAGCTTTTTGATGAAAACCCTTGGCCACTACTCTTGCTTTGTATCTGCTTACTGTACCATCTGCATTTTCTTTGACCCGAAACACCCACTTGCAGCCTATAGGCTCCCTGCCTAGAGGAAGAGGAACAAGGGTCCAAGTGTGATTCTTCTTAAGGGCAGTAGATTCATTTGACATAGCTGCAAACCAATTTTTATCATTAAGAGCACTTTGGATAGATTTTGGTGTAAGAGAGGCCATTAGAACCTTAGGTTTTCGAATCCCTGATTTTCCTCTTGTAGTCATAGGATGAGCATTAGTCACAACTTCTGGTGGAACAGGAGAAGGAGAAGCTGAAATAGGAGTGACCAAAACTGGAGTGCAAGAAGTAGGAGTAGTAGATGGAACAGGAGCAGCGGGAGATCTGTCAGTAACATCTAGAGCCTATTGAGGGAGAGAACTAGTAGCAGCTGAAGTACCTGTAGTGATCTGAGCTGCAGAAACATGATTAGTAGGAACAACAGTTATAAGACTTGTATCATTCATAACAACATTGGGCAAGCTGGCAGAGTGAGATAACCCACGTGAGGCATGATGAACTGAAAGAGAAAAACCAGGAGGAGAGGAAGGAACAACTGGTCGAGTTTGAATAACACAAGGGAGGGCAGGTGAGGTAAAATGAGAGTAATTGGGTTTGGGAGAGGAGGTATGAGTAGCTTCAAGAAAGAAAGGAAACACAAGTTCATCAAATAAGACATCCCTTGAGATATAGACTCTCCCATCCTTAGCTAAACATTTATAGCCTTTATGAGCAAGACTGTAACCAAGAAAGGTGCATGGTTGAGATCTGTATTGGAGCTTGACTCTATTGTAAAGTCTCAAATTTGGATAATAGAGACAGCCAAACACCTTAAGCATGGCATAATCTGGTTTGACTTTGAATAAGACCTCTAAAGGTGAGATATTACGTAACTGAGGTGAGGGCATCTTATTTATAAGAAAAGCAGCAGACCGATAGGCCTCATCCCAGAATTTCAAAGGCATGGTTTCTTGAGCTAAAAGAGTCAACCCACTTTCAACTATATGTCTATGTTTGCGCTTAACTACCCCATTTTCTTCATGAGTATGAGGACATGATAGTCTACGAACTATGCCAGATTCTTGTAAAAAGGTAGTGAATGCTTGAAACTCTCCCCCCCAATCAGATTGGATTTGTTTTTTTTTGAATCCAAGTTGAAGTTCAACCTGTGTTTTAAACGTGACAAAGGTAGACAAGGCCTCATTTTTTGTTCTCAACATATAGATCCAGGTATGCCTGGAAAAGGCATCGACAAAACTAATATAGTATCTATATCCACAAGAGGAAGTGACAGGGGCAGGACCCCACAAATCTGAGTGCAGGAGTTGCAGAGGCTCAGTGTAAACAGTAGTGGAGTGAGGAAATGGAAGCTTATGATGCTTCCCAAGACAGAAAGCAACACAAAGTTGAGAAAAAGAATCAGTATTTTTATTGCTAGTTTTGATATTAAAAGAAGCTAAGACAGATTGGACAATCCTAGAGTGAGGATGTCCAAGTCTTTTATGCCACAAAGAAAAAAGACTAGTGTCCTCCGACAGTGTACTAGACTAACAAATCTGTTCTTGAGCATTAGACACAGACTCAACTGGAAGGCTGGTTGAAGGAGAGACTGGCTTTTGAGAAGGATGAATGTTGAGTTGAGTAGAGTCAAATTTGTAGAGGCCTTTGTCAAGTTTCCCAACTAGCAAAGTCTTCAAGGTATCCTGAGTCTTAACAAGACAATGGAAAGGATGAAACTCAAAGAAAACGTTATTGTCTTGAGCAAATTGAGAGACACTTAAAAGATTTTTAGTAATATCTGGAACATGCAGCAATTTATTTAAAACAAGAGTATGGGAATGAAAGGGAGAGAGAAAGGTAGATTGACCAATGTTGTGAATGTGCAAACCTGCTCCATTGCCCATGTGTATTTATTGATCACCAAAATAGGTACTGCTAGTGGTCAGATTCTGCTCATTTGGTGTGAGATGATTCGTGGCTCCTGAGTCCGGATACCAACTTGGATCATTGACCATTTCAGGAGTAGCATAGTAAGCTTGCATCTCAGCAACATTTGCACTGCCAGGGAAGTTCTGAAATGACTCAGGACCTGAAAAAGACTTGTCAAACCGATAGTAACATTGTTGAACAGTGTGTCCAACTTTGTGACAGAGTTGACACTGGGGTTTCTGACCCCAGACAGAAAAGACACCACGTCCACGCGAGGGACCACCTCTAAAGTTACCATACTGCCCACGAGTAGGAGTTACACCTCTGTAACCGGAAGCAGGAAAAACAGGGGGACCATGCTGGGCAGAAAAAGAAGGACTAGGCATTGAATGAGATGAAGAAGTACCTCTTGACACATTGCTGGAGCCATATGCAGAGGAGAGAAAGGGAGGAGAAGAAAAACCTCGACCCGCAGGCGGTCTGGTGTGAGCAAGATTAGCCTCAATCTTGGCAATGTCAAGTTCTTTTGCAGCTTTTTCCAGTTGAACTTCTTGAGCCATTAGAAGAGCTTCAATTTATGCAACACTGTACGTATCAGTTCTGGTGTTGACAGAGGTGATAAACACATTGTACTCGCTGGGTAAGCCATTGAAGATCGCCTCTACGTGATCTTGAGTTATTGTAGGATGACCAATCGAAGCAAGAGTATCGATGATACTCTTGATTTTGAGCAGATAGTCACCCAGTGAAGATTGCATCTTGGTGTTTCGCAGAAGAGTCTTGAATTGACCAATCTTGGCTCGATTGTGTGTTGTGTAGTACTCACAAAGATTGTTCCATATCTGAGCAGCGGAATCGCATCCAACCATGCGAGTGAGAACCTTCTCTGTCATGGATGAAAGAAGCCACGAGACCAAGATATTGTCCTGTTGCTCCCAGTCTTCGAACTCGATATTCACTCGATTGGCACGGCGATCATCATCATTGAGAAACTGTGGTGGAGTGAGGTGAGGATCTAAGAATTTTTGCAATCGACTACCTTTAATGGCGGCCAAGACTTGATGCTTCCACGGCAGATAGTTGTTCTCATCAAGACGGACAGAAAGAGACTGAGAAAAAGCGACAAGATTCGTTTTAGGCAGTAGTGTTTGTTGAGATGAATTTGGAGGTATCGACGAACCTCCATTGTTGAATGCAGATGAATTCTCCATAGCTAACGACTATGACTCTCTGATACCATGTTACGATAAACGAATGAAAGGAAAAATGCTCTGTATTATTTCATTGACTGAGGAAGAATTACACAGGTTTTATATACAAGATGGTTGAGTAAAAAAAAAAGCAAACAAACTAACAGAAAGTTAATTAATAAGAAACCGACTAACTAATGCTTAACTACTAACAGACACAGCTCAGCACTAGGTACCCTTAACAATAATTCGGTCAAATATCTTGAAAAAATCCACGAACAAATCCGCTTCCTGTCCATATTTCAACAACACTGAACAAATCTATATGCATGCTTTGTTAATATAAATTAACATAAAATCCAAACAACAAAAAAAAAAGTTTCAAACCATCTCTAATTCATAGCCACCACCTCAATTAAAGTTGACGAATTTTCGACAGCATATGGAAATAAACACAAAACTATTTAATAAAATCTTTAATAGCAATAAATATTATATTTCATCAACTCTAGATCTAGTAAAAGAAGCAACCTTGCTCGATATTAAAATCTAGTAGTTGGACTAAAGTATATACGCGAATGCTTTTAATAAAAAAAACAAAAAAACAAATCTTTGCACAAACTAACAATTTTTTAATTCAATTCAGCCGTCTTCAGATAAAAACAAAACAAAAGAATCAATAGATGAAAATTCTATCTACTGTTTTAATATTGCATAGTTAAGAAGGCAGGGCATCCGAATGAGGGCAAAAAAAAAACATTATTTAAAGAATTAATGTTAGGAAAAAGAAAAGGTAAAAAAAATGGCACTTTCTAGAGAGAATAGTTGTAATAATTTACATAAATAAGGTAAAAGGTTGCGATGAAGAAAATAAATAAATGGAAATTTGAGTTTATATGCTTAATGAAGGTTTCTTTTAAAAAAATGTCACGCATTTTAATAATTTTAAAATAGTGTCAATTGTTTTGAGACAATACCTAAAATATCTCCACCATAATTTTTCCCACCCAATTAGTCTTCTCTCTTCTCTTTTCCTTCTCTCTCTTAGTTCACTTTCCCTCACCTCACCTCACAGCAACACCAAGACCACCACCCACGGCGGCCATGACACCACCAACAGTAGAAAATCTTCCCTAACTTCGTGTATTTGTAGAGATAAAGACAATACCCAAATCAATATAAAATTTTGAAGATTCTTGGAGTAAAAATTTATGGGCAAGTAATTTTTTTTAAATACCTGAATTAGTGATGCTTCCTTCAAACTTTTTGGGCATTTAAAACAGATCTGAGCATTATTTGCCCAAAATTTTAGTGTGTTTTTTATTTTTGTCGATATGCGTTTTTTGCAATTTTCTGGGTTTGTGTTGTGCTTGATGGTTGCTCGATGTAGGCTTGATGGTAGTGAACTTTTGCATGGTTTCATGGAAGCTCATTGGTTGCTCGATGTAGGCTCGATGGTAGTGTGCAATTTCATCGTTTCATGCATGCTCGATGCAGGCTCGATGGTAGTGTCCATTTTCATGTTGTCATGTATGCTCGATTGGTGCTTAATGCCTGCTCAATGCAGGCTCGACGGAATTTTCATTTTCATTATGTTTTGTATGCTCGATGGGTGTTGTTGCTTGCTCGATGCCTGTGTTGTTGGTTTTTTTTTCTTCTGTTTTTCAGCTCATTGTATTTGTTATTTTTTTATTTAAGGTTCTATTATTTACGTATTTTTTCTTACAACAATGTTTGGGAAACATATGGTAGGAAATGGTATTTTAAGGATGCTCAATGTGAAGTGATACCAATGGAGAATGATGTCACTTACTTGCAAATACTTGACATACTGCACAAGACATTTCAAGTGGATGGAGAGGTGTGTGGATTGAAACTTGAGGTGTCATACATATGCGTCGACCAACCATTTTCACCGGTTCAAATTAGGAATGATCGTCAAGTTCGTGTATTCTTAGGAATAACATCGAAAGAACAGATTGTCTTATGTGTGACTCCAGTTAAGAAGAATGTTATATAAGATCCCTCTCCTAGTGTGAACAAAAAAGACACAAACAGTGTTAATCCATCTCCTGCAGCTAGCAGTTACAAGCATCTTAATAGTGAGGTGGGCACTTTTGTTTCAGTTAATAATATGATGGCTAGTGTTCAGCTTGATATACCACATGGAGGTCCCACTGTTGTTCCTGATGCATATGAGTACGATCCCTATGTGAATGATGATGAAGTTGGTAATTGCTTTGACGATAAGGATGATGGTTCCAGTTCCGGGTATGACTCAGAATCATATTATAGTACAGATGTGTCAAATAAGGGGTTAGACATTTCCAAAGCCCAACAAGTAGAAGATAAGTCAGGGCCTCCTCTTACACAGGCACACCTCCCAACTTAAGGATGCCAAACACCTGCCATAAGCAATAGTAGGTGGAGGGAGACAATCGTATCAAGAGAGGGTCACACCAGATGGAGTGCCCCATTGTTTACAAAAGAAGATATTGAAGCATCTGCTAAAACCCATAGCACACCATTAGGTGCACCGCTGGGAGAATTACATGTTGGGAAGAATTTTGAGGACAAGATTTATTTAAAAACCAAAGTTGCTCTATTTTCAATGAAGAATAACTTTGAGTTTGAGGGGAAAAAGTCAGGTACTGACGTGTGGTATATCACTTCCAAGGATCCTTGACTGTTGTTGGAGATTGAGAGGGAAAAAATTACCACTATCCTCCATGTTTGAGATCATGATGTACAGGAGCGCACATACATGCTCACTAGAAGTGCGGCAGAAAGACCATCATCAAGCAACATCGTGGGTCGTTGGGCACCTCATAAAGAACAAAAACGCAGTTGATGGGACCAGTTACATAGCAAACAACATAAACGAGGGTATGAAGAAAAATTTCGGTATTGATATGAGTTATGAAAAGGCATGGAGATTTAGAGAGAAGACACTTATGTATGTTAGGGGGACACATGAAGATTTGTATTCTAAGTTACTGTAACATCCCAAATTACCTAATAAGGCTTAGGGCCTTAATTAGGAGGCCAAGATGGAAAATTATGGAAATTATGTGACTATGTGATATATATATATGTGTGTATCATTATATGATTATGTGAGTTATCTTATAATATGACTTGATATGCTGGTGGGGCCCGTGGTGACTTATTAGTCCCATATCCTAGGCTAGGGGTGGGCCTCGGACTTGACTTATGAGTTAAGAACGACATTAGCACGCTGAGTGCTGGCCAAAAAGCATTGACTTATCAGTCAAGGACGACAATAGAGTTGAGCGCTGGTCGATATGGTTATGCTTAACCAGGAGCACATCATACATTTGACCAACCTATTGGTCGTAGGAAAACTCAGCGCCAAGTACGTTGGGCAAGCTCCAAGGCTGGTTATCTAGAGGATAGGGAAATGGGCCCCGGGGTGACTTATTAGTCCCATATCCTAGGCTAGGGCTGGCCCCCGGACTTGACTTATGAGTCAAGAACGACATTAGCACGCTGAGTGCTGGTCGAAAGGCATTGACTTATCAGTTAAGGATGGCAATAGCGCTGAGCACTAGTTGATATGGTTATGCTTAACCAGGAACGCATCATACACTTGACCGACCTATTGATCATAGGAAAACTCAGCGCTAGGTACGTTGAGCCAGCTCCAAGGATGGTTATCCAGAGGATAGGGCAATGGGCCTCGGGGTGACTTATTAGTCCCATATCCTAGGCTAGGGTTGGGCCCCAGACTTTACTTATGAGTCAGAAACGCCATTAACACGCTGAGTGCTGGTCGAAAATCATCGATTTATGAGTCAAGGATGACCTTAGCACGTTGAGTGCTTGTAACACCCTGGGTAACCAAGACCGTTACACTATGTGTTTAAATAGTGCAAGACTTGCTAATCAAGTCATTTGAACATAAATGTGTTTCTAAAGTCAAATGAGAGTTTGATACATGGGATCCCAAAAATGGTGTTTACATGGGAGTTAGAACCCTCAAAAGTGAATACAACTGTAGCCAGCCTAAATAGAAAAATACAATTTTTGGCTCTTGTCCCTGTAAATTCCTCAACCGTAGTGGTCGAGCAGCTGTCGATGTACACACCGCCCCAAAGCTCTCCAACTCATTGCTGGTCCAGCTTTCCCTTGCCTTTACATGCACCACGTAGCACCCGTGAGCAAAGGCTCAGCAAGAAAACTAAATTCAACAAGCATAGATAACAACAGAGTGTGCATAATAAACTTTTAAATCAACCAGTCCAATCAACAGAAAAATACAAGTACTAAGCTAGGCAACTGTAATAGTTTAGTCCAAACATATAATTCAATTAATTAGATGTCGGCGCCCTTAGGCCGAGCCCTTTAGTTATTTAGCTAATCCCAGCTCGCTTAGACCAAGCTGCATTCAGTACGCATAACATCAGCCCCAACTCCCTTAGGCTGAACTGTCACATCAAACATAGCAAACATACAAGTTGCAAAGCACGCAATTGAAAGCAACACGAGCTAACTTGTCTATCCAGGTACTTCCATTTACAAATACATTTATAATTTCACACATGTTCAATTACAGGGGATCCTAGCCCCAATCATAAATCGGGTGTAGTTTTCTTACCTCGAATCTCGAGCTAAAGGTATATAGCGGTCCCGAGCACGATCCTCAATTCTGAGCCTTAACGGTAACCCTAGTCTCAAGCGAAAATGGATAACTATTAAAATCTAATCCAATTAAATGCTTTGGAATAAAATACTAGCCTCCGGGACCTTGAATTCTACTAAATCGGGTAGTAGAATTCGTCCCGAGCGCTTAGGTTTATGTCCCCGAGCCCAAAGACCCATTTTGGCTAAGGTTGCCTTGGCAGGCCACGACCTGGCCCTAAGGGTCGCAGTGCAGGTCATGGCCTGCCCCTAAGTCAGAGGCGCCTGCCCCAACTCCTAAGGCATGCAAGCCATGACTTGCCCCTTTAGGGTCGTAGGGCGCTCACGAGACAGCAAGCCCCCAGGGCTTTTGGGGTCACGCAGGTCACGGCGCCCATGAACTGGGTCGCAGCGCATCCTTGTGAACCCAGAAATTCTTGGGTTTTTTCTTCATTTTCCCCCAAATCAAAGCCACAAAATTCCACTTAAAACATATACCCAAGCCAATACTAAGTCCAGAACTCTCAATATCACCTTACAAGCAATGCATATAGCCTAAAACACTAGTTCAAACTGCCTTAAATCTCAAATTCAAACACTCTCTCAAGAATCCCTAAGCATGCTCAAAACCCAACTAGAAATTCAACAGATTAGAATATGAAATCTTACCTCAGTTAATGGCTATAATCCTTAGTTATTCATGTGCATGCTCCTAACTTAACTTCCCAAATTCCTAGCTCAATTCCAAGCTTTCCCTTCCAAAGCTCCAAAACTCTCAAGGCACAAGAGAGAGAGAGAGAGAGAGAAAGGGTGTGCTGAGAAATGTTTCTAATGGATTCTAGTTATTTCCTAGAGTCTCATATGAGTATATCCTTTGACCAAAAGACCAAAATACCCCTAAAGATAACTCATCTCATTTGTTTTCCTTAAGGGCAAAACGGTCATTTGCCCCGTTTCCCGCAAATTCCTCGAGTCATCCTACAAACTCCCAATTAATTGCGACATGCCCAACTAATTACCTCATACTCACATGTTACACGATAAATCCCCAAATATTCACTAAGTTCCCAGAATACCCCTAAGCTCACCCCGAGAAGGGTATTAAACCCTGTTGTGACTATTCCGCTAATTCGCTCACTAGGATCGCCTCGAGCCGTATACTGCAAATATATATCCACATAATAATGCGACCTTAGTCATTTAACACATATAATCACATTTATGCCTACAACGGGTTAAAATTACAAATATGCCCTTATAAAAAAGAACGTTCCCACATGCATATTTAATACTCATAAACCTGCATATAGATATACTCATATTATCATATAAATCATGCATGCCATGTAGTCAAACATTTAATCAATTAATCACACATGTATCCAATTATGCCATCCCGACACGCTAGTCAAGGCACTAATCCTTATTAGCATTTTTGGGACGTTACAATGCTTGTCAGAAAGCATTGACTTATGGGTCAAGGACGACCTTAGCATGCTGAGTGCTGGTCGAAAATAATTGACTTATGAGGCAAGGACGGCCTTAGCACGGTGAGTGCTAGTCGAAAAGCATTGACTTATGAGTCAAGGAAGTCTTTAGCACGCTGATTGCTGGTCGAAAATCATTGACTTATGAGTAAAGGACGGCAATAGAACGCTGAGCGCTGGTCATTATGGTTATGCCTAATCAGGAGCGTGACATAAGCTTGACCAACCTATTGGTCGTGGAAAATTATAGCGCCAACTACGCTGGTCCAGCTCCAACGCTGGTTATACAAAGGATAGGGCAAAGGGCCCCGATATGACTCATAAGTCCTATATCCTACGGCATTGAATCCCAGTATGATTCCATAATCATGTATTTTGGGCGCTGAACCCTGGTATGATGCATTGATCATTTATCTTGGGCTATTAACCCCATATCGCTCTAGTCATTTATATGGATGGTGTCGATACCAAAAATCCACATTAAAAAAAAACACATACATGATCCCGCACTGAGATGAGTAAGGGTCAGCGAACATGAAAGAATTGACCCAACGAGCAACACAAGCTAAGTTATAGTGATCAGGCGATCAAAGAGCCTACAGCCTAAATGCTCACATGAGAATAAGCCACGTTGCGCAAAATGACCTCTGTGGAAGCCAAAAGAAAACGTAATGCAAACCCGAGGTAGCCCCAAGAGGCCACGGGTCAAATGATGGAACCTTCGATCCTTACGATATTGGCTACATCATAGACACGCCCATCTCGTACATATACACCACGCCTCGCGAAGCTGCCCAGGCACCTACAGGCCTCGCACGGGTGCCATCTCGCACAAGCGCACCTACGGCCTCACGCCTCACACAACCGCGGCCCCTGCCTCGCCCAAGTGCCATCTCGTACATATGCACCACGCCTCACGAAGCTGCCCACGCACATACAAGCCTCACACGGGTGCCATATCGCGCAAGCGCACCTACAGCCTCGCGCCTCACATAGCCGCGACCCCTGCCTCACCCAGGTGTCGTCTCGCGCGCCTAGCTACCTCGCCCAGGTGCCATCTCGTACATATGCACCATGCCTCGCGAAGCTGCCCACGGGCCTCGCACGAGTACCATCTCGCCAGGCGCACCTACGGCCTCGCGCCTCACACAGCCACGGCCCCTGCCTCGCCCAGGTGTCGTCTCGCGCGCCTAATGGCCTCGCCTGGGTGACATCTCGCGCAGGCGCTCCAACAGGCTTCGTGCCTCAAATATCCACGGCCCATGCCTCGCCTAGGCGCCTTCTCGCACGCCTAGCGGCCACGCCCAGGTGCCATCTCGTGCAATTGCACCAGTGGCTTCGCCCATGAGCCTCGCGCCAAGTGAGGTGCACCTCGCCTCGACCATATGCCACGCACCAAGGTACCTTGCACCACCATGGTCTCGTGGCCCCCTGAGGTGCCTTGCACCACCATGGTCTGGTGGCTCCCATGGCCTCGCACCACCATGGTCCCGCGGCCCCCCAAGGTGCCTCGCACCATGGTCTCGCGTCTCCCATGACCTCGCACCACCATGGTCCCTAGGCTCCCATGGCCTCGCCCCACCATGATCTCGCGGCTCCCATGGCATCGCACCACAATGGTCCTGCGGCCCCCAAGGTGCCTCGTACCACCATGGTCTCGCGCCTCGCGTGCCCGTATGGGGTCTAAGACCCTGTGGAAACCAAAAATCCACACTAAAAGAAAAAATACATGATCTCGTATTGAAATGAGTAAGGGTCTACGAACATGAAAGAATTGACCCAACGAGCAACACAAGGTAAGTTATAGAGTTCGGGCTAGCCTAGAGCCAAAGGCCTAAATGCTCATATGAGTATGGGCCAAATTGCGCAAAATAACCTCTATAGAAGCCAAAAGAAAACGTAACACACTCCCGAGGTAGTCCCAAGAGACCACGGATCAAATGATGGAATCTTCGATCCTCACGATAGTGGCTACATCCTAGACATGCCCATCTCGCACATATACACCATGTTGCACCACGCATCAGGAGGCCGCCCACGCACCTATGGGCCTCGCCCAAGCGCCATCTCGCGCAGATGCTTCAGCAGCCTCGCCCAGGCAGCATCTCGCGCAGATGCTCCAGCAGCCTCGCCCAGGCAGCATCTCGCGCAGATGCTCCAGCAGCCTCACCCAGGCAGCGTCTCGCGTAGATGCTCCAGCAGCCTCGCCCAGATAGCATCTCGCGCAGGTGCTCCAACAACCTCGCCCAAGCAGCATCTTGAGCAGATGCTCCAACAACCTCGCCCAGGCAGCGTCTCGCGTAGGTGCTCCAGCAGCCTCGCCTAGGCAACGTCTCGCGCAGGTGCTCCAGCAGCCTCGCCCAGGCAGCATCTCGCGCAGGTGCTCCAGCAGCCTCGCCCAGGAAGTGTCTCACGCAGGTGCTCCAACAGCCTCGCCCACGAAGCGTCTCGCGCAGGTGCTCTAGCAGCCTCGCCCAAGCAGCGTCATGCACAAGTGCTCCAGCAGCCTCGCCCAGGCGGCGTCTGGCGCAGATGCTCCACTAGCCTTGCCTGGGCAATGTCTCGCACAGGTGCTCCAGCAGCCTCGCCCAGGCGCCGTCTTATTCAGGTGCTCCAGCAGCCTCGCCCATGCGTCGTCTTATTCAGGTGCACCAGCAGCCTCACCCAGGTAGCGTCTCGCGCGGGTGCACCAACAGGCATCGCACCTCACGCAGCCACGGCCCCTACCTCGCCCAGGTGCCATCTCGTGCAAGTGTATCAGTGGCGTCGCCCATGAGCCTCGCGCCAAGTGAGGTGCACCCTGCCTCGTCCATATGCCACGCGCCACCATGGTCTCGCGGCTCTCATGGCCTCGCACCACCATGGTTCCGCGGCCCCCTAAGGTACCTCGTACCACCATGGTCTCGCGGCTCCCATGGCCTCGCACCACCACGGTCCCGCGGCCCCCAAGGTGCCTCGCACCACCATGGTCCTGCGCCTCGTGTACTCATATGAGGTCTAAGACCTCTAGAAGGAGCGTACGAGGAGCGATAGGAAAGACCCAATAACTATTTGGTATCAAACCAATAGTAGTGTAGATGACGAAGTATATTGTTCATGTTAACACGCAAGCTTTCCTACACTTAGTAGAACGTGGGATAGCTTTGAGCAGATACATGCCTTGGAGATGTAAGAATAACCATTAGGTGCAAAGCACCCGTACGTGTATGGGTGCAGGACGCACGACCATGAGGAGGATAGAAGAGTGACCCTGACATCTGTATAACACAAGTAGTGGAGGTATGGATTTGTACAGAGAGTGGAAGCACTACATGCATGCCTCTGACTATGTACCAGGCCGATACCATGAGCTTCTGCTCCACCACTACCTATGCCACTACCCTGACAATGTACCTATGTACAATCTTGTCCCCTGGGACCATAATGTATGAGGAGACATTAGAGCTCCAATATAAATAGATCATCACCCCTCCATAAAAGGGTTTGGAAAACTCATTGTACACTCAGGCTATTAAGCAATATACAAAGGCTCACTCCATTGTGGATCTGTGTTTACTTTTCCTTAAGTTTATTCTAAGTTCTTATATAAATATCTCCATACATATCTTT
This sequence comes from Humulus lupulus, assembly GCF_963169125.1. Lineage (NCBI taxonomy): Eukaryota > Viridiplantae > Streptophyta > Magnoliopsida > Rosales > Cannabaceae > Humulus > Humulus lupulus. The sequence goes on along the minus strand of NC_084794.1, from coordinate 31,106,117 downwards.
GAGTTTTCCGATCTAATTTCATTGATGAGATTTCACCGTCAATAGACCTCTAGAAGGAGCGTACGAGGAGCAATAGGAGTGACCCAAGAACTATTTGGTATCAAGCCAATAGTGGTATAGATGACTAAGTATATCATTCATGTTAACACACAAGCTTTCCTACACTTAGTAGAGCGTGGAATAGCTTTGAGCAGATACATTCCTTAGAGATGTGAGAATAACCATTAGGTACAATGTACCCGTACGTGTATGCGTACAGGATGTGTGACCATGTGTTAACAGAAGCGTTACCCTGACATTTGTATCACGCAAGTAATGGAGGTACGGATTTGTACAGAGAGTGGGAGCACTACATGCATGCCTCTGACTATGTACCAGGCCAACACCATGACCTTCTGCTCCACCACGACCTGTGCCACTACCCTAACAATGTACCTATGTACAATCTGGTCCCCTGGGACCACAATGTATGAGGAGCCATTAGAGCTCTAATATAAATAGATCATCACCCCTCCAGAAAAGGGGTTGAAAAACTCATTGTACATTCAGACTATTAAGCGATATACAAAGGCTTACGCCATTGTTGATCTGTGTTTACTTTTCCTTAAGTTTATTCTAAGTTCTTATCTAAATATCTCCATACATATCTTTGAGTTTTCCGATCTAATTTTGTTGACGAGATTTCACCATCAATAATTTGGCGCCGTTTGTGGGAAGAACAAGCATTAAGCCAATGTTCTTTCATCATTTCCAGAAAGAAAGATTCCAAGGCGTTCACAACGCTTGCGGCAACTACAAGATGTCGAGGTTCACCTGGACGGAGAATGAATGAGGGCTTCTAGGAAAGAACCTCCTCCGCCTAGGCATGGAGATATGCCAGAGGACTGTCCTCCCCCAAGGAAGGAGAAGGAAGTATCATCCCCGGCTATCTAGCCCGTCGGAGATCACTAAGAGTCGCCAGTGTACCCACATCCCCGGTCCCCGGTGGCACCATGTTCAGGCTACCAAGACCCGGGTCCCTCGACGCACAGGCCTGGCAAGAGTCCCCGAGTACACTCGGTGAGTTCCAGCTCAAGGACTCGCTCCTACGAGAATGAGATTCGCGAGTTACATAAAAATACTCGAAGGCTGGAAACCACGCTAGAGAACATGCAGGAGGTTTTAAACGACCTCCTGCAAGGAAAGTCGAGCATACCCCTTCCTAAGCGTAAAGTGAAGAAGCATGAAAAAGGGGAAAACACTGTCCCCGTAGACGATGGGAGAACCTGACTCTCCACCAGTAAAAGTCCTTAGACAAAGAACCATGAGGGACCTAGGCCGATGAAATACACCCAGGAGCAACGGCGGAGGGACAATGAAGGTCGTAAGAACGACGCAGAAGTCACCTCAAAAGAGGCGCCCCCTGACCTAAGAGAAAAGCTCCATGGGAAGAGGTCAGAAGTAATAAGCACACCTCCTGCGGTGTCCCTGAGGAACACAACCAGGGCAAGGGATCAGTCTGTGAACCCACAAGACTCCTTAAGCAAAAAGATGAGGGTACTAAACATCAAAACACAGCACCCTCAAGGCAAGATTATCACTGCACTTGGGCGGCACAGAGACGACGAAAAACTTGACCATGGCTCGTCCTTCACAAAGGGGATCCAGGCTGAGCAAATCCCCGCCAACCTCAGGGAGCCTCGCATGACTCCATACGAGGGTAATACGGACCCAAAGTATCACTTAGACTACTTCAATAACTTGATGAGGTTAAGAGGGGTCAACAGCAGAGAAAAATGCCATTTCATTGTTGTTACACTTAAAGGTGTTGCGTACAAGTGGTTCAAGAGGTTAAGGCCAGGAACAATCAAATCATGGCAGCAATCCTCTAGCGAATTTCTTCAGCAGTACCATGTGGTATGTGATTACATTATGCCAATAACCAGCCTCGCTAACATAAAGCAAGGCGAAAATGAAAGTCTGAAGAACTATATCCATAGGTTCAATATGGAAGCAACGAAGGTAGGAAGTTTAACCAAAGCGGAGCTAAAGATGGCTATCACAGCTGGAGTTCATCCAGGAAGCAAGTTATGGGGTAACATGCTCAAAAGAGAAGTTTCAAATTTAGATGATTTCTTCAAAAGAGCACAGAAGTACATACTTGTGGAACAGGGCAATAAGAACTCGCATGTTGAAGAAAGCAAACCTTCCTCCAGTCGCCCCACTATCGATACGTCTGAAGATTCCATATAGAAGGTGTAATGACCCAACTATTCTTAACATTGGACCATTAATAACTACTATACTTAATCATAAGAAAATGTATATATGAAAACATCATAACTTTATTAGATAAAGAAAAAGGTTTGAATACATAAAAATGCGTTTAGGACATGGGATCCCATTGTTTTAAAAATAAAAACATAACATGATCTAAATAAATCAATTACAAAACTAAGTGCGGAAAAATACATAGAAAATATGATTTAAAGACTTAAAGACTTTATCCTCTAATCGAACGCTCAGTCCATCGATTCTGTCCTAACTCAATACACAACCCCCAAGCTGCCAAGAACTTTTCTGCCGCCAAAGATATTTTCCTGCACATATAAACATAAAGGAATGAGCCTAATGCCCAGCAAGGAAAATCTAACAACATAAATCATATACATCAAATTTAAATCATATGCTAAAAACATGTCATAGACATATACCATAAGCGTATCATAAACATATGAAATATATACTACAATGGCCATTATACTACTTTGGGCTTGTTAACTAATCAAGTCATATGCCCATTAGAATTGTGGGCCTTGCTAGCTAAGCAAGTCATATGCCCAAGTCTACCAACATACATAATATAACATTTCATAACACATAAATCATAAATCATAAGATAAGATATAACATATAAAATCCTATCCTATTTTCCTTACCAATATATTGGGATAAGAGAATAGTATCGAGACTTTGGAACACTCCTAAAAACCATAATATAAAGGTGAGTATATTAACGAAAAGAGATGAAATGAACAAACTATACCATCGAAAATATACTTACCAAGAATCTTACGTTCAAGATCTTAGATTGCCTAACCAAAATAGAGAATAGGAGTTAGGATTTTGAGTAGAAAAACTATAAGAATAACACAGAAAGGAACAAGAAGAAGGAATACCTTGAATGCTTCTATAACCGAACTACACCTCGAACCGAAATATACTATGATCCTTACTTCCTGAGGGTTTATTAAGCATATAAGGATAAAGCTTATAACCCCAACCCAAGTGTTTATCACTCTAAAATAACCTAGCAGCTTGCAGACTCTAAACTTAGCTTGATGAATGAATAAATGGATGGGTACCGGGTCCTATTTATAGAGTTTAAGAATGAAAAGATCTTTATTTAGCTTGAATAAAATAATAGCTTTTTAATTGAAAAATATTTGAATAATCGTTCAGCGAAGACTGAAGACTCGGTCAAAAAGATTCTGGACTTATCAAGAGGTTAAAGAATAAATTAAGCTCGGTTTCAAAAACGTTCAAACACCAGGCACTACAGCCGATATATTGCCCCTAGTAGGCGATATATCGCCTGTGCTAATATGCCCAAGGCTCGTCGAGGTGGTCGTGCGAAGTTATGTGTTTTTCATATACTTGTATGGAGATATATCGCCCCCTAGTGCTGCGATATATCGGCATACGCTGAAATACTATACACGTAATTGCACTTTTTCAGCCTAATTTGAATTGAGTAAACAGCCTTGACTAAGTCCTCTAACGATTTCAAAGTTGCTCGCAGACCCTAGGATATTCAAATATTACTCCTAATAAATTTATTCCTCAAAATACTTAATTATTCATTAAACATACATATGACAAGTGTCATTTCCTTATTGGGTTTATCTAAACCTTATATTATAATAAATATCACCTTCATAACCAGTCATATTAATTAAACCTTAGGTTATAATTAATATTCTTAAACTATAGGTTAAACTTATAAAATCTACAAATGTTACTACGAGTGTGCAACTAAATCCCGGTCTGAACCAAAAATCCACAATCATAAAAATACTACAACTATTAATATTGCTACTACTATCTAACTAGCTAAGTAAAGTTCTTGGACTCTACATATCTCCCCTACTAAAAAGAATTTCGTCCTCGAAATTTACTTACCAAATAACTCCGGATACCGGCCTTGCATGTCCTCCTACAACTCCCACGTTGCCTCTCGTTCAGAACCATTACTCCATAGGACTTTGACTATAGGAATGCTCTTGGACAGTAAATGCTTCACCCCTCTATCCAGGATGCTAACCAGTCGTTCCTCGTAACTCAAGTCTTTCTGGAGTGCTATCGTATCTTACTTGAGGACGTGAGATGAGTCTGACACATACTTGCGTAGCATTGAGATGTGGAACACGTTGTGACTATTAGCTAGGGCTGGCAGTAGGGCTAATCTATATGCAATTGCTCCCGCTTTGTCCAATATCTCAAAAGGACCTATGAATCGGGGACTAAGTTTTCCTTTATTCCCAAACTATTTCACACCTTCCATAGGAGATATCTTCAGGAAGACTTGATCTCCGACCTTGAATTCCACATCGCATCGCTTGGCATCCGCATCGCTTTTCTGACGGCTTTGAGCAGCACGCATACGCTGTCTAATGAGCACTACAGCTTCTTGAGCTTGTCTAATAGCTTCGGGACCTAGAAGCTGCCTTTATCCTACCTCGTCCCAGTGCAACGGTGATCGGCACCTTCTTCCATATAGTAACTCATAAGGTGCCATCCCGATCGTTGACTGGTAGCTATTGTTGTAGGAGAACTCTATCAGCAGCAAGTACTTATTCCATGATCCTCCAAAATCAAGTACACAAGCGCGTAGCATATGCTCTAAAATCTGAAACGTACGCTTGGACTGTCCGTCTGTCTGAGGATGAAAAGTTGTACTAAGACTTAATTTAGTACCCATAGCTTGCTGTAAACTTCCCCAAAATCTCGATGTAAACATCGATCCTCTATCCGACACTATTGTCTTGGGGATTCCATGCAACCGTACCATCTCATGGACATTGATGTCTGCATATTGGTCTGCTGTGTATGAAGTCTTAACAGGCAGGAAATGAGCTGACTTGGTTAGTCTATCTATTACTACCCAAGCAGAATCATGCTGCTTATTTGTTCTCGGCAAACCTGTCACGAAGTCCATAGCTATATCGTCCCATTTCTATTCTGGTACGCTAAGTGGTTGCAATAAGCCTGCAGGCCTCTGATGTTCTGCTTTCACTTGCTGGCATACTAGACACTTGGACACAAACTCTACTATGTCCTTCTTCATCCCTAGCCACCAATAGATTGCCTTAATGTCATGAGTCATCTTGGTCGACCCTAGGTGAACTAAGTACGGGGTACTATGCGCTTCTTCTAGAAACGTCCTCTTAATCCTTTGATCATTTGGCACACATACTCGATCCTTATATCTCAATAATCCTTGACTTGATATTGAGAAATCTATAGCCTTGCCTTCTCTGACTACATCCATACTTGTTGTTAGTGTGTCGTCATGTCCCTGCCCAATCCATATATCTTCTAGCAGATTTGACTGGATAGACAAGTTAGCTAGTTTGCCGATAACTACTTCTATTCCGGTATTGATCAGCTCCTGCTGCAGTGGCTTTTCTAGTCCGGCTAATGCTGCTAAACTTCCATAACTTTTCCTACTTAGCGCATCGGTAACTACGTTTGCCTTCCCCGGGTGGTATAAGATTTCGCAGTCAAAATCCTTCACTAACTCTAACCACCTGCGCTGCCTCATGTTGAGCTCCTTCTGAGTAAAGAAGTACTTTAAACTTTTGTGGTCCGTATAAATCTTGCACCGTTCTCCGTAAAGATAATGGCGCCAAATTTTTAATCCAAAGACCCCCGCTGCCAACTCCATATCATGCGTTGGATAGCGTTGCTCGTACTCCTTCAGCTACTGTGAGGCGTAGGCTATCACCTTGTCATTCTGCATCAGCACGCAACCTAACCCTTGCTTCGACGCATCGTAGTAGACTACAAACTTATCGTTGGGTGTTGGTACACAGAGTACTGGTGCTGAGCAAAGCTTATCCTTAAGCAACTGGAAACTTTCTTCACATCTATCATTCCAGTTGAATCTTTGTTGTTTCCGGGTCAGGTTGGTGAGCGGAGTGGCTATCTTAGAAAAGCCCTCTACGAACCTCCTATAATAACCTGCTATCCCCAGAAAGCTTCTTACTTCAGATATGTTCTTTGGTCTTGGCCAATCCTTCACAGCCTCTACCTTTGATGGGTCTACTGCAACTCCGTCTTTCGATATAATGTGCCCAAGGAACGCCACTTGTGAAAGCCAAAACTCGCATTTCTTGAACTTGGCGTAGATTTGATGCTCCTTCAGTCGTGACAGAATCAACCTCAAATGTTCCTCGTGCTCTACTTCATCCTTAGAGTATACTAAGATGTCGTCGATGAACACTGCGACGAATTTATCTAAGTAGTCCTTGAAGACCCTATTCATCAAGTCCATAAACGCGGCTGGTGCGTTGGTAAGACCAAAAGACATAACTAAGAATTCGTAATGTCCATAATGAGTTCTAAAGGTTGTCTTAGGAATATCTTCTCCCTTTACCTTGAGTTGATGATACCCGGACCGTAAATCAATCTTTGAAAATACAGTTGCACCTCGGAGTTGATCAAACAAGTCATCAATCCGGGGTAGCAGGTACTTATTCTTAATCGTTACCTTGTTCAGCTCGCGATAGTCTATACACATCCGCATAGTTCCGTCCTTTTTCTTCACAAATAGAACTGGGGCTCCCCATGGCGAATGGCTCGACCTAATAAAACCCAAGTCTAGGAGTTCTTGTGGCTACGTCTTTAACTCCTTGGGTTCTGTAGGTGCCATCTGATACGGTGCCTTGGAGATAAGCTCAGTGCCCGGTACTAATTCTATCATGAGGTCAATTTCCCGAGTCGGCGGCAATCCTGGCAAGTCATCGGGAAATACCTCTGGGAATTCTCTTACAATACGGACGTCTCCAACCTTGAGTGGTGTTTCCTTTACCACATCTATGATGCTGGCTAAGAATGCTTGATATCCTTTTTCCATCATTCTTTGAGCTTTGAGAGATGATACTAACGGGGTGCATAATCCTGAAGCTTGTCCCATGAAACATAGTTTCTGGCCGTCAGAAGTCTTGAACATCAGCTTCTTGCGTTTGTAGTCGATGGTTGCGCCATGCCATGCTAGCCAGTCCATGCTTAGTATCACGTCAAAGTCCTTGATCTCCAGTTCTATTAGGTCTCCTTCTAGTTCTACGTCCTCAATCTTGATCGGTACGCCTCGTACCATCCGTGATGATAGAATTACTTTGCCCGAAGGCAACTCGGTTACAAACCTAGTTCTAAATCTTTCACAAGATTTGTCTAGTTTTTCTATCATTCCTAACGAGATATACGAATGAGTGGCTCCTGAATCAAATAATATAGAGCATATATTATTGAGGATAGAAACCTAACCTGTGACCACCTTATTGCTAGCATCAGCCTCTCCTTGGGTTAAGGAAAAAACCCTAGCAGGAACCATCTTGTCATCTTTCTTCCCTTCTGGCTTGCGCTGAGGACAATCTCTTTTCCGGTGTCCTTCCTGACCACAGTTATAACATTCCTTGGTGTTTGCGTGGCATTCACCAGGATGTTTCTTCTGAAACTTAGCACATGGCGGGTATTCCACATAACCTGACTTATGCCCCCCATTATTAGTCCGTGCCCTCTTATCGCTGTCAGATTGATTATTATCAGGATGTCTTCTTTTATGACCGTTACTGTTGCTGCCGGATTGATTGTTGCTATTATGGTTGTTGTTCTGACTGGTCTGAGGTTGACCCTGTTGTCTAGGCTCAGGCTTACTGGCTTCTTCTTTACTTACATTAGCCTGCAACCTCTCTACTTCTATTGTCATCTCTAGAATGTCGGCATACGTAGTATTCCCCGGGTTTGCTAGCTTAACCCCCAGCTCAATCTTTGGTCGAAGTCCTCTAACGAACTTGTTCACCCTCAGAAAATCAGTTGGAACCATCTCAGATGCGAACTTAGCTAGGCGGTCGAACTAACGAGCATACTCTACCACTGATAAACTACCTTGCTACAAGTTGGCGAACTCCTCAACTCTCGAAGAGAGTACAGCCGAATTATAATACTTCATGTAGAACAGCTCCACAAATCGAGTCCATGTCATGGTGGCAACATCATGCAATTGCTGGACCAAGTCCCACCATATTCTGGCATCCTTCTTGAGCAAAGACAAGACGGAGGATATATGGTCCGCGTTACTGAGATTCATGTGCATCAGAATTGGCTCCACATTCCTTAGCCACTCTTTTGCCTCAAAAGGGTCTGTGGTCCCTTCGAAGTTTGGAGTGTGCTACTTACAGAACCTCTCATAAATGGGCTCCATGTGCTGCACTAGATACAACGCATAATTCGCCACTGGCCATCCCCATATGGACCAACTTGTTGGGGTGCTGTGGCTGCGGCTGCGGTGGAGGCCGAGGCGGAGGCTGAGTCTGAGGCTGAGCCTGTTATCGTTGTTGTTGTAAAAGTTCCTCGACTTGTTGTTGCAGTCTGGCGATCTCCGCAGTGTTGTCAGATGGAGGTGTCGGCGCATTGCAGCTTGCAGTAGCACACACTCCCCTTCTGCGAAGTGGAGGGGCTTTATTGTGCACTGGAGCAATGTTAGAGTCGTTTCCGTTGGTGCGTGCAGATCTTCGGAGTGACATCGCAGCAGGGTTCTAACTATTCTAGACCTTGGACCATTAATAACTACTATACTTAATCATAAGAAAACGTACATATGAAAACATCATAACTTTATTAGATAAAGAGAAAGGTTTGAAAACGTAAAAATGCGCTTAGGACATGGGATCCCATTGTTTTAAAAATAAAAACATAACATGATCTAAATAAATCAACTACAAAACTAAGTGTGGAAAAATACATAGAAAATATGATTTAAAGACTTAAAGACTTTATCCTCTAATCGAACGCTCAGTCCATCGATTCTGTCCTACCTCAATACACAACCCCCAAGCTGCCAAGAACCTTTCCGCCGCCAAAGCTATTTTCCTGGACATATAAACATAAAGGAATGAGCCTAATGCCTAGCAAGGAATATCTAACAACATAAATCATATACATAAAATTTATATCATATGCTAAAAACATGTCATAAACATATACCATAAGCGTATCATAAACATATGTCATATATACTACAATGGCCATTATACTACTTGGGGCTTGTTAACTAATCAAGTCATATGCCCATTAGAATTGTGGGCCTTGCTAGCTAAGCAAGTCATATGCCCATAAATTTATTGGGGCTTGTTAGCTATACAAGTCATATGCCCAAGTCTACCAACATACATAATATAACATTTCATAACACATAAATCATAAGATAACCTATAACATATAAAATCCTATCCTATTTTCCTTACCAATATACCGGGATATGAGAATAGTATCGGGACTTTGGAACACTCCTAAAAACCATAATAGAAAGGTGAGTATACTAACGAAAAGAGATTAAATGAACAAACTATACCATCGAAAATATACTTACCAAGAATCTTACGTTCAAGATCTTAGATTGCCTAACCAAAATAGAGAATATGAGTTAGGATTTTGAGTAGAAAAAATATATGAATAACACAGAAAGGAACTAGAAGAAGGAATACCTCGAATGCTTCTATTACCGAACTACACCTCGAACCAAAATATACTATGATCCTTACTTGCTGACTGTTTATTAAGCTTATAAGGATAAAGCTTGTAACCCTAACCCAAGTGTTTATCACTCTAAAATAACCTAGCAGCTTGCAGACTCTGAACTTAGCTTGATGAATGAATAAATGGCTGGGTACTAGGTCCTATTTATAGAGTTCAAGAATGAAAAGATCTTTATTTAGCTTGAATAAAATAATGGCTTTTAATTGAAATTTTTTTTAATAATCGTTCAGCAGAGGCTGAAGACTCGGTCAAAAAGATTTTGGACTTATCAAGACATTAAAGAATAAATTAAGCTCGGTTAAAAAATGTTCAAAAACCTGGCACTACAGCCGATACATTGCCCCTAGTAGGCGATATATCGCCTGGGCTAATATGCCCGAGGCTCGTCGAGGTGGTCGTGCGAAGTTACGTGTTTTTCGTTTCCCCATATGGCGATATATCGCCCCCTAGTGTTGCGATATATCGGCATACGCTGAAATACTATACATGTAATTGCACTTTTTTAGCCTAATTTGAATTGATTAAACAGCCTTGACTAAGTCCTCTAACGATTTCAAAGCTGGTGGCAGACCCTAGGATATTCAAATTTTACTCTTAATAAATTTATTCCTCAAAATACTTATTTATTCATTATACATACATATGACAAGTGTCATTTCCTTATTGGGTTTATCTAAACCTTATATTATAATAAATATCACCTTCATAATCAGTCATATTAATTAAACCTTAGGTTATAATTAATATTCTTAAAATATAGGCTAAACTTATAAAATCTACAAATGTTACTACGAGTGTCCAACTAAATCTCGGTCTGAACCAAAAATCCACAGTCATAAAAATACTACAACTATTACTATTGCTACTACTATCTAACTAGCTAAGTAAAGTTCTTGGACTCTACAGAAGGGGACGTCGTGCTAGAGGGCTCGCTGACCAAGTTTAAAATTGGACGAGGACCATCTAGCCATAAAAGTCCCGACCCGATGGGAGATCACCTCAAAAATCGTAAAAGGGTCTCAAAGTAGACGCTTGCAAAAAAGGGTCTCAAAATAGACGCTTGCAAAAAGAGTCTCAAAGTAGATGCTTGCAAAAAGAGTCTCAAAGTAGACGCTCGCAAAAAGGTTCTCAAAGTAGACGCTTGTAAAAATGGTCTCAAAGAAGGCACTTGCCAAAAAGGGTCTCAACGAAGACACTTACAAAAAGGGTCTCATAGAAGACGCTTGCTAAAAGGGTCTCAAAGAAGACGCTTGCAAAAATAGTACTATGCCTAATGACGAGAATGACGCTTCTTGCAAGAAATAATAAGCACGCGCAAATATATATAAAAGGATAACTAGAACCCAAGGGTTAAACATATCCTTATAGATACAATCAAGGTGCACCAAAGAGAGACCTATCGAACCCCTTCGCGCGGGCTCAAAAGGATCTCAAGCATAATAAATGCAAATATATATATAATAATAAAAAAAATAAAAGAAAGAGAAGATTCTACAAGAACACCTAAAGGCCTCCCTATAGACTGGGGGGCAAGTGTGGATAACAAAAATCCACATTAAAAAAAAAACACATACCTGATCCCGCACTGAGATGAGTAAGGGTCTGCGAACATGAAAGAATTGACCCAACGAGCAACACAAGCTAAGTTATAGAGATCGGGCGAGCCTAGAGCCTACGGCCTAAATGCTCACAGGAGAATAAGCCACGTTGCACAAAATGACCTCTGTGGAAGCCAAAAGAAAACGTAATGCAAACCCGAGGTAGTCCCAAGAGCCCACGGGTCAAATGATGGAACCTTCGATCCTTACAATATTGGCTACATCCTAGACACGCCCATCTCGTACATATGTACCACGCCTCGAGAAGCTACCCACGCACCTACGGGCCTCGCACGGGTGCCATCTCGCGCAGGCGCACCAACAGCCTCGCGCCTCACACAGCCGCGACCCCTGCCTCACCCAGGTGTCGTCTCGCGTGCCTAGCTACCTCGCCCAGGTGCCATATCGTACATATGCACCATGCCTTGTGAAGCTGCCCACGCACCTACGGGCCTCGCACGGGTGCCATCTCGCGCAGGCGCACCTACGGCCTTGCGCCTCACACAGTCGCGGCCCCGGCCTCACCCAGGTGTCATCTCGCGTGCCTAGATACCTCGCCCAGGTGCCATCTCGTACATATGCACCACGCCTCGTAAAGCTGTCCACGCACCTACAGGCCTCGCACGAGTGCCATCTCGCGCAGGCCCACCTACGGTCTCACGCCTCACACAGTCGTGGCCCCTGCCTCGCCCAGGTGCCGTATCGCATGCCTAGGGGCCTCACCTGGGTGACATCTCGTGCAGGCACTCCAACAGGCCTCGCGCCTCACGTATCCATGTCCCCTGCCTCGCCCAGGCGTCGTCTCGTGTGCCGAGCGGCCTCGCCCAGGTACCATGTCGTGCAAGTGCACCAATGGCTTCGCCCATGAGCCTCGCGCCAAGTGAGGTGCACCCCGCCTCGACCATATGCTACGCACTGAGGTGACTCGCACGACCATGGTCCTGCGGCCCCCCGAGGTGCCTTACACCACTATGGTCTCGCGACTCCCATGGCCTCGCACAACCACGGTCTCGTGACTCCCATGGCCTCGCACCACCATGGTCCCGAGGTTCCCATGTTCTCGCACCACCACGGCCTCGCAGCTCACATGGACTCGCACCACCATGGTCTCGCAGCTCCCATGGCCTCGCACCACCATGGTCCCGCGGCCCCCAAAGGTGCCTCGCACCACCATGGTCTCGCGATTCCCATGGCCTCGCACCACCTTGGTGCCGGGGCTCCCATGGCCTTGCATCACCATGATCTCGCGACTCCCATGGCCTCGCACCACCATGGTCCTACGGCCCCCATGGTGCCTCGCACCACCATGGTCTCGCACCTCACGTGCCCGTATGGGGTCTAAGACCTCTAGAAGGAGCATACGAGGAGCAATAGGAGAGACCCAAGAACTATTTGGTATCAAGCCAATAGTGGTATAGATGACTGAGTATATCATTCATGTTAACACACAAGCTTTCCTACACTTAGTAGAGCGTGAAATAGCTTTGAGCAAATACATGCCTTGGAGATGCGAGAATAACCATCAGGTACAAAGTACCCGTACGTGTACGGGTATAGGACGTACGACCATGTGGATAACAAAAGTGTGACCCTGACATATGTATCACGCAAGTAGTGGAGGTACGGATTTGTACAGAGAGTGGGAGCACTACATGCATGCCTCTGACTATGTACCAAGCCGACACCATGACCTTCTGCTCCACCACGACTCTTGCCACTACCCTGACAACGTACCTATGTACAATCTGGTCCCCTAGGACCACAATGTATGAGGAGCCATTAGAACTCCAATATAAATAGATCATCACCCCTCCAGAAAAGGGGTTGAAAAACTCATTGTACACTCAGGCTATTAAGCGATATACAAAGGCTTACGCCATTATTGATCTGTGTTTACTTTTCCTTAAGTTTATTCTAAGTTCTTATCTAAATATCTCCATACATATCTTTAAGTTTTCTGATCTAATTTTGTTGATGAGATTTCACCGTCAAGAGATGGTATGCTTGCATGAGTAGGGCTATTACTGCTAGGCGTGCTTATGATGATTTGGTGATATGTTATTAATTTCTTATGTGCATGTATAAGTTTTGTTGTTGAGCCTTGGCTCACGGGTGATATGTGGTGCAGATAAAGGGAAAAGAAAGTTGGACTATCCTTGATTTGGAGAGCTTAGGTGATGATGTATACATATGCGGCTGCTCAACCACCACGACCGAGGGTTTAAAGAGGAACTAGGGCCAAACCCTATTTTGCTGCTTAGGTCGGCAAGTTGTAACTTTTCATTGTAATTGACCTTTTAAATGTATTTTAGGATCACATGTATGAAGTAAACGTTTTAATGAAGCAATAGTACCTATGACCAAAATTTTAACCCTAAATCGTTAATCATGTTTAGTTACACAATTATGGCCAAATGACTCGTTTAGCGAGCTTAAGACTATTTAAAATGCACAGTGTAACAGTCCCTGAGTAGTAGGGTGTTACAACTTGGTATCAGAGCATCCCAAGGTTAAAGGTTCCTGGAGACAATTTGGGCATGTGCACTCATCACTAAAGACAAGCTCCATTCAGGGTATGTGGACTATTTATGTGGTTATCTGTTTAACTTCTTAAATAGGATATAAATGTCTTACTTGCATGCCTTATTTGGAAGCATGAGATATTCTAATAGGGCCTGGACCTTGACTGTTGACATGATTATGTGCTTGCCTTCTTAGTTGATATATGAACATGTTACATGCATGCTAGAGTTGAGAGCATGATATTTTGTTGAAAGAGCAAGGGTTATTGATTGATGCATGCATTTTATGGGTATGTATCTTGTGGTGCTGCTTGGTTTTCCCATGGGGAAAGGTTTTTAGATGTGCTCATCATGCTTAATGGGTCAAGTTATTAACTGTAGACAAATTCGGAGGTTATGTACCCAAGGCAGTTAATAGGACCTGGTGGTTTTTATGTTGAGGCTGGGAATTACAGCCAGAGCCTGAGCCATCCGCCTGCCCCTCAGAATTGGCAGCAGGTGTTTACAGATATGCAATTAAGATTACAGAGGCAAGAGGAAGAGATCAGGTGTTTAAAATAGCACGTTCTGCCAAGGAGCTTCTCTTCCTTTGTTATGCCAGGAGTGGCACCAGTTTTGGCTCAGCCTAGGGTTGAGAACAGATGGGAATTTCTATGAGAGATTTCAGGAATATTACCCTCTAGTGTTTTAGGGAGGCCTAGATTGATTACGAGCTGAACAATGGATGGGCATGATTAGTTCCATCCTCGACGGTATAGGGGTTGTAGGTCAGGATAGGATGATCTATGCTACATATGCGTTGCGGGAAGATGCCTGTACATGGTGGGAAGTGACACGAGATACAGATGCAATGAACTGGAAATAATTTAGGTAGTTGTTTAATGAGAAACATTAATGTGATGCAGTTAAGACTGCAAAGACAAATGAATTTCTGAACCTAATTCAGGGAAAAATGACAATAACAGAGTATGTTAACAAATTTGATGGGTTGGCCAAGTTTTATTTTGATATGGTACCCATGGATGTGGCTCGAAAGGAGTGATTTATCCAGGGATTGAATTGCGGAATAGCCCAGGGCGTTAGAATCGTCCCAGTACATGAGATCTCTACCTATGCTCAAGTGGTAGGGAAGGCCCTTGTTTTTTAGGGGAAAATGAGATAGGGAGGGAGAGTGTTGGAGAGCGCGGAGCTCAGGTATTGATACCTCCGTTTATTGGATTAGGCAGGGGCAGAGGCCCCAGTGATTAGTAAGGAAAAGCTATCAAGATATTCGGTACCCCTGGATTAGAAAAAGGGTTTGGAGATACTCAGATAGGCCATCAGGGCAAGGATGAGTACTTGGAACTCTACTCGGAATGCACTCGGTGCAGGAGGCGCCATCTGAGAGAATGCCAAGCAAAGGCATGTTTCTTATGTATGATGGTTGGGCACCTCAAGTTGGATTGCCCAATGCCGAGGAAGGACAAACCAAAGGGGGCGGACAGCTAAACTCCAGCTAGAGTGTTCGCTTTGACGCAGTCAGAAGCTGAGGCTGGTCTGTGACAGTCAGAATCCCGTGATCCGTAAGGGGAAAGACCGGGTAGAGTTGTGCAATCCCACACCGCCTGGGGAAGGTCAAGTGTGATGATTCTAAGACTGTGTAGGTATGGGACTACACAGTTGAAGATGGCTTAAATGGATTGATGGGTACTACCTATGCCAACAAGATGCATCTTCTTTTCGGTAGCCCATCACTTGAGAACTCCAAAGTTAAGTGTGCTTGACCGTGAGTAATCTTAAGATGGGTGACCTTCTAGGAAGTTTTCCCATGAAGCGTGCGAGTGAGGACAAAGCACGTTGAAAAGACTCATGTTGGTTTGTAAAGCCAGTCGTCATTCCAGGAAGCAGCCATAGTGACGTGGGCGTTACAAATGGTATCAGAGCCTTGACCCAACCGGAAGTGTGGCCGACGGGGACGTCGGGCCTGTAAGGGGGGGAGATTGCGACAGTCAGAATCTCGTGATCCGTAAGGGGAAAGACCGGGTAAAACTATGCAATCCCACACCGCCTGGGGAAGGTCAAGTGTGATGATTCTAAGACTGTGTAGGTATGGGACTACACAGTTGAAGAGGGCTTAAATGGATTGATGGGTACTACTTGTTGGTTTTTATAGATCAAATCAGAGATTATACGCAGCGGAACAATAATCAAAATTGTTAATTTAACCCCACAAGATTTCTAGATCTACTTATTCACATACATATATATATTGAATCAAAGATATGAATTATTAATTACATCAAGTCCTCCTTTGCTGCTATCTTTTTGTATGGAAAAAATCCTTGAGATCTCACACCAAGATCTTCCAAAATATTCTCACCACACAAAGAACGAGTGTGGTCTCACTATACAAAATAATAGGCAAAATATATTTATCAGATGTTCTCAACACATGAGATCTGATAGAGTTTGGACCTAAGTTTGTGAAAAACAATGACCTATGCTTGTATCACTGTTCTATTTCTCTCAGGGAAGTATCGCTCTGAAAAACTAATCTCCTATATTTAATATATCCAATATATTAAAATAAATTTTAGTTATTTAAAAAAATTTAAAATAACTAATCAGTTATCAGATTTTGTTTAAATAATAATATTTTAATCATATTACAATATCTCATTATTTATTTAATATTTAAATAACTAAAATTGTGGAACAAAGAAACTTCTAGAAGCTTCTTGTGTGTGCACCACAGTGACTGTGCACTGTGCTACACTTGTACCACATGCCAAAGAAGGCATGTGATTTTTCCCAATTTTTCTTATTATTTAAATACCAAAACTCCCAAAAATAAATTAATTCAAAATTAATTATATTTTTGTTAAATCAATTAATTAATTAATTACACATAATTATACAATAATTATGTTTAGTGCATAGAAAAATATTTCACTTATCAAATAAGTCTTTTTGCCCATTTTTGTATTTATCTTTGTCAGTGTTTGTTTGAGCCATTTCGGGGACCATGGACCTATAACATTAAGCTCCAATAAATTGAAACTAAATAATTAAACTCTTTAATTATAATAGTTAATTTATTAATTATGATGTTTCTCCACTATAAATTCATAATTGAACTCTTTATGTTATAGATATACTTTTACAGAAATCTTATTCTAAGATGTCCATTGATATAACCATCTTACAATAGTTCAACCCTCTAATTAATTAGTTCATAAATTAGAATGGAATAATTAGCATTTTACCTTTCTAATTTACTTCTTATTCCTTAAGTACCATTAATTCACTAGTGAATAATTAATCTATAATCTAATATAGATTTGAGCTCAAAATCATTCAGTTCCAGAATTAACCCTTAAGGGAACTAATATACGATCTGTTAGGAAAGATTAGATTTCGTATTGTTGATACATGTTCCCAGCCATCCCTGATATTAAATCTCCAAAACAAAAGTCATTAGCCTCATTCTATGAAGAGACCTTCACGAATGAATCAAAAGATTTAATAAACATGAACAGGAGTTCATGAACACTCAGGATTTAGGTTGATCTATAAATGGTCATCAGTTATGATATGAATTACAAGTCTTTATTATTAAATGGTTTTTGGATAAATAATTTTATTCATATCGGTCCATGTCATATATAATCATATTATATAAAGCACCTGTACTGAGATGTCTTACCACATCAATAATCTGAATCTAGATTATTTGTATCAACATAATACTCGAAAAACCGTACTTACAACCCCAATTAAAGAATTCCATAACTTCAATTTGTTGTTGTTGACTATTTTTATTCATTCATGTGAACTTAATTCTCTCGTACTAATACAAGATCACATCCTCAATAATGAATATGGAATTTTTCTGATATTTACAAAATTATTCAAACAATAATTTAATAATCTAAATATAACAATAATTAACCATTGTATTTATTTATTCATCGAAATAATAAATGTCTTTTACATGCTTTTAGGACATACTCCTAACACTACCTATACCAACAAGATGCATCTTCTTTTCGGTAGCCCATCACTTGAGAACTCCAAAGTTAAGTGTGCTTGACTTGGAGAAATCTCAAGATGGGTGACCTCCTGGGAAGTTTTCCCAGGAAGCGTGCGAGTGAGGACAAAGCACGCTGAAAAGACTCGTGTTGGTTTGTAGGGCCATTCATCATTCCAGGAAGCAGCCATAGTGACGTGGGTGTTACATGGTCCCTCAGTAGTGACATGTCAACTTCTTAGTTTTGATTCTTATATTGTGCTGATTGGTTCTGGTGCCATGTTTCTCTTTGTTTTGTTGCATCTAGTAGAGGCATAAACTTAGTATGTGGATGACATGGCTATGTTGTGATGAGAATTTGGAAACCTATTGGTTACTCTTAAGAGATGGGTTAGATTATTATGGGAAATGACTCATCAGTTGATTTGATAGAGTTTGTTTAGATCGACTTTGATATAATCCTAGATATGGATTCGTTAGCCAAGTATGGGGCAATGATAGATTGCAAGAAAAAGACGGTAACCCTTGGGCCTGAGGGTGAGAAACCCTTTGTATTTGTTGGCACTATGCATGGACCTCATATACTTACGATATCTGTAGTTAGAGTTAGAGACCTATTGCAAGGGGATTGCATAGGACTCTTAGCTAGTTTGGTGGATACCACTCAGGTCATGCCAGTGGGACTAGGACAGACTAGATTAGTCTGTTAGATTCTGGATGTGTTTTCAGAGGATTTGCCAGGGTTACCTCTATACAGGGAGATAGAGGTTGTTATTGAATTGGTGCCAAGGACGGAACCAGTGTCTAGGGCACGGCATTGAACTGCTCCAACAAAGCTGTAGGAACTAAAGGTTCAGTTACAAGGTTAGATGGTATTCTCTAATATGGATCTTCAATCTGGTTATCACCAGCTGAGGATCAGGGAGAAGGATATGCCAAAGGCTACTTTTTATATCAGATATGGGTATTCGGAGTTCTTAGTCATGTCTTTTGGTTTTAATAATGCCTCGACAGCGCTTATGGATCAGATGAATAGGGTGTTCAAATATTATTTAGATTGGGTTTTGATCGTCTTTATCGATGATATTTTGGTATACCCTCAGTTAGAGGTTGGCCAAGGCCAAGGAATGCCTTAGAGGTCAGGAGTTTCCTTGGATTGGTAGGGTATTACATGCGTTTTATGGAAGAGTTATCAAGGATTGCTATCTCATTGACAAAGCTGACATGGTCAGATAAGTGTGAGAATAGCTTCCAAGAACAGAAGTGATGATTGATTATAGCTCGAGTTCTAAGTCTTCCTACAGACCAGAGCATGTTTATGGTTTATTGTGATGCCTTGAGACATGATTTTTATTATGTTCTTATACAAAAAGAAAAGGTGATTGCCTATGCATCACGTTAGTTGAAAGATATGACCAGAACTAGAGTAGAGTTATTGGTGGGCCAGTTGGCCAACATTACGCTTGAGTTTACTCTTTTTGAGAGGATCAAGAGAAATAGTTGAGTGAACCACAGATGGGAAAAATTAGAGGGTATGTCTTAGCTTGAATAGCTAAGGACTATACAGTGTCAGGCATGAGTTTACTGAGGTATAAGGGTCGGATTTGGGATCTGAGGGACGTAACTGAGTACGTGGAAAAGTGCCTAAC
Organism: Humulus lupulus; assembly: GCF_963169125.1. Taxonomy (NCBI): domain Eukaryota; kingdom Viridiplantae; phylum Streptophyta; class Magnoliopsida; order Rosales; family Cannabaceae; genus Humulus; species Humulus lupulus. The sequence continues at coordinate 31,086,541 of NC_084794.1, read as the reverse complement.
TTGTTAACAGGTTAAGGCAAAGTAGTAGAAACCAGTAAGGCTATTATAGCCTATGGGTATTCCATATTGGTGGTTTGGGAAAACAATGAATGGGCATCGAAGCCCAAGTCTCGGGGAGCATCATGGTGGTGGTGGTTCTTCTTGGAAAGGCCTAGAATGGCCAGATTTGAACCATAATTTCTTGGACCTCCATGGATTCCAGCGAACGTCGACTTCCAATTCCGATGGACGTTGAGTTCAATCCTTTAGTGGGTTTTGATGCCCAACGCACTAGGAATCAAGTGGTGGTGGTCATTTGGGTCAGGGTGGCTCGAGGAAATTGGAAAACACTCGAACGTGTTTGGGAAACTTAGCGCCACCGTGACTTCAAACGACTCTAGGCGGTGGAGGGTGGTGCGTGTGGGGCTGGGCTCGCAGGGGTCGAAGGTCGGTGACCTTCTGCGTCCAATGGTTCAACGCATGTCGATCGTGGACGGCAGTCGGGGCATGTATTGACACAGGCAAGAGAGAGAGGGAAAGAGGCAGCTCCTTGTTTTCTTCTTCCTTTGTGTGTTGATGAGAAATGATGCCTTAATATACCCAATTCGAAAATGATAGAAATTTTTGTCCTTTTTTACTTAAAAGTTTTTAGGACACGCTTTGGGAGCCCTTAATACTCTTTTAGGACACCCAAAGTGAGTCCTTAAAAGTCACCACTAATATTATACAATTAAATTTTCTATTCACGTTTTTTAGGACCCGTATATGTTTTTAGGACACTCATTACGAGTCCTAAAATGTGTTTTTTAAGGACTTTAAATTAGTGTCCTAAAAAGTCTAGGAACTTTTGCTAAAAAAAAAATCAAACTTTTAGGACACACATCAGTTTTTAGGGCTCGCACCGTGTGTCCTAAAAGAAATTCTTTAAAGACTCTCAATTAGTGTCCTAAAAAGTCCAAAAGCTATTGTTAGGGCTCGCATCTAGGTGAATGCCCTAAAAAAGCATCCTAAAAGACTGTTTTGTAGTAGTGTCTTCTCATAGTTCCTCTTCTGATGATGCATGTCTTTTTTACATGCATCCATAAGCATATTAAAAGACAGCTTCTCCCATGGGTAAGTAAAGAAATACTCTGTGTCCTCAACCATTTTCAGCATATCTATCTAGACATTTAACTTGCCATCTCGTGCAAGTAAAACCCCCTCAACAAATAAACATGGCCCAACTTGTAGGCATCTTCAACTTCAGTGCATTTTTTTAAAGCAACCTCCAAATGCATTATCTTCATGGTTTCTTCATTATTAACGTACTCCTTGATTAAGCGGTCACCAATGAGGTGGTTCATCAAATCGGTCTCAGATGGCCTAGCATTGAAGTTCAACCCCGTAACCAGAGCAAACTTGTCTCTACCGAATCTACATGGTCTAGATCCCAAATGGAACTGCAACTCATCCTCTTTGTTACACTGGATCTTGTGCAACATTAGATGATACAATAGAGAAGCAAAGAACTCCAACTTCTTAGCCATGAAAAACTATTTGAAAGGGGATTCCTTCACTATTTCTATCAAATTGAGCTCCTCAAACTTATCATTGATTGTTTTAAAGTAACCATTACCTCTATAATTGACCCAGCTGGGAAAGTGATCTGTCAAGGGTAAAAGGAACTTCGGCATCTACAAAAAAAAATTACAGTTAATTGCAATTACATGAAAAAATCCATCAATAAACAAAATACATGCATGCATCGAACTAAAAAAATGAATATTTCCCATCAACTAACCTATCCTATCGAACCACCTTCAAATCTCCATCGAACCCCTATCGAGCATGCATTGAGCCCACTCGAGCATTAATCTGGAACCCATATGGCCTACCCTATCGAACCCAAAAAACACAACCATCGAACCCCTATCGAGCATGCTCCTGGAGCCCCTAATGGCCTACCCTATCGAACCCAATCTAACATGCATCTAACCTAATCGAGCATGCTCCTGGAACCTCTAATGGCCTACCCTATCGAACCAACCTCGAGCATGCATTGAACCTAATCGAGCATGCTTCTACAACCCCTAATGGTCTATCCTATCGATCCCAATCGAGCATGCATAAAACCCAATTGAGCATGCTCTTGGAACCCCTGATGGCCTACCCTATCAAACCCACATCGAGCATGCATCGAACCCCTATCGACCATGCAACTGGATCCCTTGATGGCTAACCTATCGAACCATCGAGCATGCATGAAACCTTCGTCGAACCACCATCGAGCAACATCATGAAACCCAGAAAAATACCCCAAAATTTCTTTGAACATGCCCACAATAACCCATGCAACTTTCCCACCCAGATTCAAATGCAAAATAAAAAAAATAAAAAAACACATACACACACACAAACAATCCTATACTTTAACACTACAAACAAATTGAATTAAGTCGAAATTATTTTATTACCTTTTGTAATGCCAAACAATGGCAGCGGTAATGCAAACTCAAAGAGAGAGAAAGTCGAACCCAGAGGCCTTGGGTTTTGGTCAAGAATGAGAGGCGAGAGAGTCGACGAGTTTTTGTTATGGGAGATTAAGAGATGAATCGAGTTTTTCTGTCTCAATATATTCTAACACTAGAGTTTTATTTTCAATAAGATCTCTAATAAAGTTGTGTCTTATATCAATGTGTTTTATGCGTGAATGTTGAACATGGTTTTTTGATATGTTTATTGCACTAGTATTGTCACAGTATATGATTAGAGTTTCCATTTCAAATCCATAGTCAATTAGCATCTGTTTCATCCATAATAGTTGAGCACAACAGCTTCCTGCAGCAATGTATTCTGCTTCTGCAGTGGAAAGAGAGATATAATTTTGCTTTTTGTTTAGCCTGGATACTAAGCTGTTTCCCAAATAAAAACATCCTCCACTCATGCTTTTCCTATCATCAGAGTTGCCTGCTCAATCAACATCACTAAAGCACACCAAGTTAGGATTAGTATCTTTAGAGTACCAAATACCATACTCATGTGTACCATGTACATAGCAAATTATTCTTTTTACGGCTGCAAAATGAGACTCCATTGGATTTCCTTGGTACCTTGCACAAACCCCCACATTGTAACAAATATCAGCCCGACTTGCTGTGAGATAGAGAAAACACCCATTCATACTTATGTACGATGTGGGATCTACTTTGACTCCTTGATCATCCTTAGTCAATTTGACAGTTGTGCCCATTGGTGTTTTGGTGAATTTTTCATAATCAAGACCAAATTTTTTAACAAGATTTTTTTTCATATTTGTTATGAAAAATAAATGTCCCATCTTCTGACTGTTTGACCTGCAGACCTAAAAATTAAGTTAATTCACCCACCACGCTCAACTCAAATTTCTCCTTCATTTGATGAAAAAATTCTTGCACTTCAGAGTTAGATGTGGAACCAAACACAATATCATCAACATATATTTGAGCTATTATTATATCTTTCTTAATATGTTTAATCAAAAGGGTTTTATCTACTCCACATCTTCGATACCCATGAGACACCAAAAAATGTGTCAATCTTTCGTACCATGCCCATGGAGCATGTTTCAGTCCATAGAGAGCCTTTTTTTTTTTTTTAATTTGTACACATGGTTTGGAAAATGAGGATCTTCAAAACCCTTAGGTTATTCAACAAAAGCTTCTTCATTCAAGATTCTATTTAAGAACGCAGATTTTACATTCATTTGGTGTAATTTGAATTTCATGAAGCAAGCAATTCCTAATAACAATCTAATATATTCAAGATGAGCAACTGGAGCAAATGTTTCATCAAAGTCAATTCCTTCGACTTGAGTGTACCCTTGTGCCACTAACCTAGCTTTGTTTCTGACAAAGGTGCCAAACACATCACTTTTATTTTTGAAGATCCATTTTGTTCCAATTACATTCACATTATCAAGTCTCGGCACAAGAGTCCACACCTCATTTCATTAGAATTTCTTAAGCTCTTCTTGTGTTGCCTTGATCCAAGATTCATCTGTCAAGGCTTCCTTGATATTTTTTGGTTCAAGAGAAGAAGTAGATC